>NC_133354.1:34695433-34830433 GCF_030506205.2 Paramisgurnus dabryanus
GGCCTGGTTAGTACTTGGATGGGAGACCGCCTGGGAATACCAGGTGCTGTAAGCATTTAATTAATTAAATATTTATTTATGTCATTTTTTCCCATGAATGCGTCCTTTCTGTAAGCGTTCTCCCATGGCATGGCGTTGCCACATTAGTTTTGAAGTGTCTCTCCAATCGACTCCGCACTCTCTAACGGCCACACCACCCTGAGCACGCCCGCTCTCGTCTGATCTCGGAAGCCAAGCAGGGTCGGGCCTGGTTAGTACTTGGATGGGAGACCGCCTGGGAATACCAGGTGCTGTAAGTTTTTAATAAATTTTTTATTTATTTATGTAATTTTTTGTAAATGCATCCTTTCTGTAAGCGTAGGCTGATGGCATGGCGTTGCCACATTAGTCTTGAAGTGTCTCTCGAATCCAGTCAGCACTCGCTTACGGCCACACCACCCTGAGCACGCCTGCTAGTTGGTACGTTCAAGGAAGTGTCTGTGCCGGTAGTAGAGGGAGAAAGGCTCCCTCACGTGGGTTTGTTAAATTTGAATTTAGTTTATAGTTTGAGTTTAATTTATTGTTTGTGAAGTGTTTATTTTGAGTTTAAACCACCGAACAGCAGCTTTATGCTGACTGTGAGGTGGTTTTTTGTTGTATTAAGTTAAAATTAAAAAAAGATCAGACGGACGCATGGCAAACAACACTGAAATGGCTGAGGAACAAAGTACTGGCAACGAAACTGGACTGGATAAACGAAAACGAGCTGGACATGATTTAAATAAAGACGCAAGGCAGGATGGATTAACTGAAAGTAGAAGAGGAATCTTTGAAAATGAAAGCAACGGTAACGAAAAGGGAATGGAAAAACGACAACGAGCTGGAAAAGATTTAAATGAAGACGCCAGGAAAGATAGTTTAACAGAAAACAGCAGAGAAAATGTTGAAAACGAAAGCAACGGTAACGAAAATGGACAGCAAAAAAGACAACGAGATGGAAATGACAACGGTGAAAAAGCAAAGAAAAGAGGTGAGCAAAGGATTTACGCAAAAGCAGCAACAGTGATTGTGAATGTTGATAATGTGGAAGGATTGAAAGCGGAAGATTTAATAAAAGCAGTAACAGATATGATTGGACAAGGGAACATTTTGGTAATGAGACCACGAAATAATAATGAATATGAACTGATTTTAGAAAATGAGGAAATGTGCGAGGATCTAATGGAAGGACTAATGATTAAAGGTGTGCAGTGCAACGTAAGAAAGCTAAAAAATAAGGAGTATGTTGTCTCTTTTATGCATTTGCCTGGGTACCTAGATGATTATGAAATTTTAGAGAAATTAGAAAGCTGGCAGGTTGTGCCAATCACAAAACTTAAAAGGAGAGTGTATCCGGGCACGAGATACGTGAGAGTAAGGTTCCCTAAGGAGGTGGTCTCCTACCATACAGCACAAAGTTTGAGACTGCGGAGGGCTCCCAGCATTTCCGAGTGATGCACAGCCATCAGGTGAAAACCTGTCGGCTGTGCATGAGCTCGGAACTTTTGCTGAAGGAGTGCCCCGAGTTTAAATGTTATAAGTGCGAGGAGCTGGGACACTTTGCACATCAGTGTAGAGCAGTCAGGTGCCCGGATTGCAATGATTTTATAAACAAATGTGAGTGTTGGATGGAGGAAGAGGAAGGAGGGGTGGATAATCAGGTGCCCAGACAAATGCATAAAAGAAATGATAACGCAGAAGAGAGAACGAATGAAGAGGGGAGACAAATAGAGAAACAGCAGTCAACAGAGCCTGAAGGAGAAGAAGCAATGGCGGAAAAGCAGATAATTGAAGAAAAAGCAACTGAAAATCAAGGGGAAACGGTACGGGAAAAGGACACAGAAAGGACACAAATGGAGATATCGGAGAGTTTGGATGTTTTAATGGACAAAGAAGGTAACGAGGAACAACGGAGTACAGCACAAGACAGCGAAAGAGAGGACGATGAAATGGAAGAAGCAGGAGTAATGGACAGACGGGAAAAAAAGCCTTTGAGGAGAAGAACAATGAAGGTAACGCCAAATATTGATAATGCGCGAAAAAAGAAATTAAAGTCCCAATTGACAAGAGAAAATAGATTTGAGGTGTTAAGGCGAGGAGAGGAGATGGACTGAGATGATGGTATTTAAGGTTTTTATTTTATTAATTTTTTTAATGGTTTTACGATGTGTGACTTTTAACGCGAGGGGACTTTTAGATTTTAAGAAATTTGAAAGAGTAACTGATCATTTTAAAAATCAGGACATAATTTTACTGCAGGAAACAAACTGGAAAGATGATATTTTAATGGACTATCGAAAGAAATGGGAAGGATGGATTTTACATAATAACGGTGATGGAAAATGTGGAAGAGGAGTCGCAATTTTAATGAAAAGTGACGTTTTTAACATGGCGGAAGGAATGGTTTTTAAGAGTGATATGGGAAGAAAAGAACAAAAATTTTTAATGGAAGATTTTAAAATGACTGATGTGTGGAGAGAAAGAAATCAAAGGAAAAAATAGTTTTCAAGAAGACAAATTGTGATGAATTTTGTGTGTAATACGAGGATTGATTTAATTTTGTGTACAAGAAATGTGGAGAATTTTATTGAAGATATTAAGTATGAGGAGACAAGTTTAAGTGATCACAAGTTTTTATTTTTTAACATAGATTGGGAGAAATTACAAAGAGGGCCTGGAGTATGGGTTTTAAACACAGAAATTTTGAAGGACAAACATTATGTTGAAAGCATGAAAGAAATTATTGAGAATGAGAAAAACAGTGTAATGTATGCAGAAAATAAGAGAATATGGTGGGAAAATGTAAAGTATGCTATAAAAAAATATTCAATTGAATATTGTAAATTAGTGCAAAAATGTAAAAGGTTTAAGGAGAAAGAATTGAAAGCAAGTCTTGAAAAATAATTAAATGAAGAAAATAAGGACATTCAAAAGATCAAAGAAATCGAAGAAAAGTTGAAAGAAGTAGAGGAAAAGCAATATGAAGGAGCAAGATTACGAAGTAAAGCACAGTATATGGTTGAGGGAGAAAATGTACAAAATTCTTTTTTGATTTAGAAAAAAAGAAAGGGAATGCTGAAACGATGAAGGAGATAAAAGGAAAAAATTGAGAAATAATACAGGGAAATGCAAATGTTCTAAAAGAAATTAAGGATTTTTATGAAGATCTTTTTAAGGCAAGAGGAGTAGAGGAGAAAGAAAAAACAGATTTTCTTAACAAAATAAAAGCAAAAGTAAGCGAAGAAGATAAAGAGGAATGTGAACAAGAGTTTAGAGCAGAAGAAATTGAACAAGCGCTTGACGAACTAAATAAAAAGAAAAGCCCAGGAATTGACGGTTTAGGAAGTGAATTTTATAAGTGTTTTAAGGGGATTTTAAAGAGCACCTATTATGGGATACACGTTTTTAAACATCCTTTTGTGTGTAAGTGTGCATTAGTACATGCTAACGATATTCAAAAAGTACATACCTCAAAGAAAACGATGACGCGAGTTATCGTCTCTAACGTTCGAGGACTACAAAAAACACTCGGATTGTAGGCAACAGTTTACTTCCTGGGATTAGTGACATAGATAAGACCAACATTATCATAGTTCAGCCCTCTCTGCTTTGCTTGGGTACGCCCTCAAAGACGGGGGTGGGGTGGGGAGCGCCGAGTCAGAAGAGAGCTAAAATGGCGGAGGTTGTGAGTCCCTGCTTTGACTCTGTTTGCAAACTCTTGTTTCATTGTTTAAGCGATTAAATCTCTCGAGTAGACGCTGTCTCTTTAGATGCGAGGGCAAAATAGCACTTTATGGACTTCCACAGAGGACATCATGTTTAATACGGTTTCGGAAAAATCCAGTCAGAAGTTGTTCACGGAGTTTTCACAATAACTGCTTCTCATGAACCGAAGCTGGATTTGCGCGACGTCTCCTCTTGAAAGTTGGATTACTGTGCACTTCTGGATCACAGACTGTAAGTATTCATGTTTATTATTTGCCTTTTACTGTACATTACGTAACCGGTAACCGGAGATTAACATAATGTGCGTGTAGAGCTAAGCTTGCAAGCTAATTGTTTTGTGTTGTAATACTGTATTTCATAAACAACGTACCATATTTACACACGTGTATGTTGAATTATGCAGGCTTTCGTTTTTTTTATCGATGTTGGTTTAGACATGTTTACAAAGTTGCTAAGATAAATACAAATACAAATGCCAGCTAAACTGTTACCGGTAAAATTTGTTCTCATGATCAAACTCAAGAAACTCTAAGTACAGATGATTTATTTAAAGTTATATGTATTTTACTGTTGTATTTACTTGAAGCTTTCTTAGATTTTGAAACGAAGTAAACACGTAATGTGTGTTGTGTTGGACTTTAAGGCGTCCATTTGCATGTTCATAATTTAGAGGAAAGGCACAAGATACGAATATCTAAGTTCAAATATTTATTGATCAGATTGAAAAAGTTTAACAGCGCTGGGTCCTCTCAAGTAGCGAACAACCAGCTCAGGAAGTAACATGCTTATTTATAAAATATGTGACGTCGATCTTTCTTCAGAAAATCTCCACCCACAAAGGCCGTTCCCCTCGTCCATCTGACTCCATCACCACACCCAATTTTAGCCTGTAGGCAAAGATGGACACACATAGACAAAGAAAAACAAACTGTTCTCCTCTCATCCCTGGGAGCCCTGCAGTTCCTCTCCAGTACTCCTCCACTTTGAATAGCATGTTATAATGCTTTCTTAAAAACAAATCATTAATAAAACATTCATTTATAAAAAACATAAGCTGTAAGATGAAAGTGATTTTTATGTAAAACATATTTCAATATCATGACATCATTTCATTATTTGTAAAATTGGTTATATGAATAAGGCACACATTAACTTCTTTAGATAGATAAACACATATTAAATCTTTTACTGCAATACTACTTCTAAGCAAACACTTTAATCATTATTAAAAACCATCTGTTAGGAAAGAAAACACACACACACACACACACACACACACACACACACACACACACACACACACACACACACACACACACACACACACACACACACACACACACACACATACATACATACATACAGGAGATTCTGTTTCTTCAAGGTTGAGCTGCCCTGCCCCCATTAAGTTATTCTGTATGCAACCTTTATTTCATTGGTTAATACACATTTATCAAAGACAACATCTTATATTTATTACATCAATTATTCAATGATTAATACTGATTAAGTAAGAAATACATGGCATATTTTATCCTGTGAATATAAAAGCATTAGTTACAGTTTTTTTTATTCGCTTTGGTACTATTTTCACAAGTATGTGGTAAAACTTCAAAACTGTTAGTACAAAACTCAAGGCAGATCATCAAATAGTCAGTTTTTTCAAACATTTAATCACATGTTCAATTGACTTAGTACAACACACAAAATTATATATTCACTTTTTCACAACACTTAATCATTGTGTCATCAAAGAAATACTTTTCATATGAAGTAACTGTCTTTCACAATGCAATGCTCTCAATACTTTTGATATGCTTCTCATCTCATTTGCGTAAATACATTTGACCATCACTAAATCCAACTGATCTTAATGGTTAATCACTGAACCATTTGGTAAACCTATATATTTTCATTTCAGCAATATATGGATTTTGAGAACTACAGAAATAAAACCTCTGTTTGTACGAACATATAAATTATGTGTAACCACACATGATAAAATACTCTTTATTGCAAATTGATTTTACATAGTGGTAACCAAAGTTGGTCATTACAGTAGATACAGTTTACTGTACTGTAAAAGTGGGGGTGAAACACTGGCAATTTACAGTATTTCAACATGAAGCAGGACAGACAGCAAGGAATAAGAAGATCTTTTGGACAAGGGATCCGTCAGAGAGGTGGGCATGGGCACCCACAGAGAGGTCAAAGAGGTGAACGAAAATCTACGGCCAAATGCTCAAGACAGGCTTGATCCAAATTACTGTAATGTAATGTGTGCACTAAATTTTATGTTTTCAGTTACATTATAGAAAGTATAGCTATGTTACAATTATATCTGAAAAATAAAAACTACTGTAGTTTGCTCAAATGATTGTAGAGGATGTCTTCATTGATCCTTCACTTGATTACACATAGGATGGATATTTTGGAAATTATAGATTATGTAAGTAATGTAAGTGTATTGCCTAATGTGAAACTGTGTAATATGTATTTTTTTAGTACTGTAGCATATTAATTTCAGCACTTTTAAGGCTGATTTGAAACATGTATCTTGCATTGTTTGCTGTTGGATGAACTGATTGTTAAAAGTACTAAACTGAAAGAAGATCATACCGTTGTGTTTCGGTGATTAAACCAAATGTTCTCATTACATATTACAATAATCTTGCATTTGAAACAATGATTATGTGGACTGAAAACATGTGCAACTTACTGAAAGCATTACATCAGGTTTTGAAAGAATGACTAGCTGCGTTACAAGTGTGATCAGTTTGGATTTTTGTACTAAGAGTTTTGAAAATGTACACCTTACTTGTGAAAATAGTACCAAAGCGAATAAAAAAAACTGTAATAAAATAGTTGCCGGTTTGCTTTCCCCCTCAGGCCTCTCTCTTATCTTGATCGATACCAGGCGTAAATTCCTCAGCATATGCTCCTTGTAGCTTTTACACACATACAAAAACTGGTAACTCTCCACTCTCAAACATAAACACCTCATTTCTACATAATAGCTCAGTGCATATATGAAACACACAATGTTTATAGAATAAAATGATCAATTAAAGAAATATAAAAATGGAACAAAATCAATTTCCACAGTCCTTATTTGGACATCTTTGTAACTTTAACACTTTTAGCAATCAGCATGAAATGTAGGCAGTAAATATGTAAAACATAAT
This sequence comes from Paramisgurnus dabryanus, assembly GCF_030506205.2. NCBI lineage: Eukaryota > Metazoa > Chordata > Actinopteri > Cypriniformes > Cobitidae > Paramisgurnus > Paramisgurnus dabryanus. The sequence goes on from NC_133354.1 coordinate 34,702,363, forward strand.
TATTCAACAACACAACAGTACTCCATTGTTCATGAATTGGTTAAATGCATTCATTAGTTAAACATACTAATTTTCACTTTCTCTAAATATAACATAGTTATAAAGCAAACAACTTGTTTATTGAAACCATCTGTTCTGCGTGTTTTCTCTTCAGGGCTTTGTTATCAGCGTTTGCTGGTCTCTCCCCCAACCGAAACCACAGCCTCTCAACTTTACACACAGACATTTACTCACATATCTCAGCACAGAAAACCTAATGGCACATATGAATTATAACATAACATACTGATTAATAAAACAACATAAAAATCCCACAATTCCCTCTCTTGACCTCTGAAAGAGGTCACACATTTTCTTCTTCCTCCTCATCCAGGTTCTGTAGGCCTAATAGGGGCATGCTATATGGGGGTGGACTATTCTCTTTTTTCTCTATTGCAGACACTATCAGTCTGTTACACAGGGATCTCCATTGTTTATGCCAAATATTATGGTGACTATAATTGCAGTTATAACTCCTAGGGCCCACAGAACCTTCCAATTTCCATATAGCTTCATCTCTGTGGAAAAAATACACTTGTGCCTATTGGCTAATACTCAAATAACAATCGTAAATTCAAAAAGGAAAAGAAAAAATGAAATATGAAATTAATACTCTAGAATTGTATAAGAAACTTAAGAAATTCAAAGATCAAAATTCAAAGGTCAATATGGTATGTAGGTTATAATGAATATATGGTAATTGTGATATTCAGGTCCCTAAAAACTTCTGTCAGGATTTCCAGCACTTTGTGGAAATCCAATTTATCTAAGCCACACCCCAGGCGGGGAGTGGATACACTTGTTATGTTTTCTTTCTCACACCACTCTCTCATACGTCTGAGGCTGTGGGTAAAATTCTCATATGTTGGTAAATCAGTACAATTTTGTTTTGTTATTAAATGAAAAATCAATCTGCCGTCATCCTCGTTGGTAACTGCACATTCACCTGTGTGTTTGTTCTGTCTTACAACCTTTTGTGTACCGTACTTCACTTTGAACTGTACGGCTATACCTGCTCCGTAGGCACAATCTGTGCTCACACAGTGTGCTAGGGGTTCTGTTACTGGGCTGGAAAAAATGTCACCTTTTTTATGCACAATTTTACAGTGTGTTTGTTGACTTTGTTGTTGGTGTTGTGTGAGTGTTACCACTGATGTGTTACCACTGATGTTTCACTTCCTGTTTGTTCTCTCTGTATTCCAGCTGATTCACTTTCACTTTCAACACTCTCCCTCTCTTGGACCTGAGTCCTCAGGTCCACACCTGTGTCTGTTAGAAACCCAACCATCATTTTTAACAGCTGGGTCGTTCTCACAATTTCGTTGTTTGGTAGCCTGGCAGGAAAAATGTTCAATCATAGCAGTAAGTTTCTAGAAATAAACAGCATTAGTTAGTGGCAGGATTGGATCCTGCACCAAGGCGTTCCGTGGGCCTGGAAACTGACGACCTGTAAGCAATTCAAAGGTTGTGAAACCAGAAATCCTGTTAACAGAAGAGCGAATAGACATTAATGCAATTGGTAATGCGTCAAGCCGTGTTATTTTTGTCTGTGCACATAGTTTGTCAAGTCAAGTTTTAATGTCAAAGTCAGGTTCATTATTTCATCTTTGCTCTAACATTGGGGTGATAAACAGCCCCGAAACTATATGTCAATTCCAGTGCGTGTTTGTCAATTTTGTCAGATCTAACTTTGTCTTGGGAAACCATGGTTGGGGATATAAGTGGTTTATTAGGCAGTTGACAACAGCCACGTCATTAGGTACCTTCACAGCCTGTAGTATGTGTCAGGCTTTGCTAGCATTTACTATAGGCCGGCCTTTCCTGGTTTCAAACCCACCTATCTGCCATATGGCAGTTCCATATATACTGCACCAATCACATATGCAGATTCACTATAAACAATCACCCTCTCTTCACCAGTGTAGTGCAAGGCTTTGATAACAGCTGTCATTTCAGCTCTCTGTGCTGACCGTTTACCTTTCAATCTACCACTCAGTCGTGTTACAAAATCACCCACAACTTGCTCAACCACAGCCAAGCCTGCCTTCAATGTGTCATTTGCTGCTCTGAAACAACAACCATCTGTAAACAGTGTAATTAACGGTGGGGTAGTTGTCAGTGGTACCGCGAACAAACCATCTCTCAATTTATTTGCTTTTTCAGTCAATGGTATAACAATTATAATTAATTACAATAATAATAATTTGTATATCAGTCAATGGTATCCAATCCTGCGGCTCACCCTCAGTGATTAGATCTGCCATGTGAACACCTTCATGCACATATATGATGTCTTGGCTGGCGATTTCCTTAAATACAAAGTTTGTTACAATAATCAGTTATTTTTCTATTCTCACAGCTTTTCTTGTTTACCTTTTATAGTGTTCTATGGTGTTCTTTTCTTCTTTTTCAATTTATTTCTTTTATCTATTTTAATTTCCTTTCTGCCATAGCTGTTCTATATTTGCTTTTTAGCTTAATACCATCATTGGAGTTCTGACTTCCTCTGTAGATAACAAATTCAATTATGCATTTCTTCCTGTCAGATTAATAGGAGTCTGATTTGATTTCAGAACAGGTAGTCACACCTAACAACAAAGTTCTTAATCAGCCTTTAAATTTGTCTAGCTGATTTTCTCATAAAGATTGTCTGTGTCCCTATAATAACAAGGTCTTTACTAAACATTGAACGGCTGTTTACTCTTTCCCCTTTTTCACTCAAAGGCTCGTATGAAGATGAAAAAGTTCAGTGTCCAGTGAAATATTGTCCAGTTTCTCTTGCCTCCAAGAACATTATTATCTTTGTGAGTCTTTCTGGATTCCACTCAGTCTTTTTGGTGTTTCATCCTTGTAAATGTCTCTGACCATATGCAGTGCCCCCTTCACCGCTTGAGTTCAAGTATAGTCCCATTCAAATAGAATGTGCTTTCAGTCCAGGTTATGAGTTACTCCTCTCTTTGCAACTCCAGCACTTTGATATCACACACAGTTTTTCATTGTCTGTTTCTTGCCAGCTTTTTAGTCACTTTCTTGAATGTCAAAGGATGAGAGCTTTCAGCCTTTCAAGGTTTAACTTAACCCATTGCAAAATATTGCCTTTCAATTTAAAATAAAATTTATCTTGTGACCACCTTCCACCATCAGATGAAGACTCCTCTTCATTTTGTTAAATCTTTTTGTCCTCTATACAAATTATCTGTGTCATTCACCTTTTAACAATTTTCTGTCCTTTTTTAATTGTTCATCTTTATTTCCACATTTAATAACTTGGTCTCTACTCTTTTCTGTAACTTGTTGTTTTTCTTTCAAAGCTTCACCTCTGTCTTTCTGCTAAATTTTGCTTAATCCCATTTATGGTTTTAACAGACTCAATATATCACAGACACACTACATTTTCACACAAATAAAATCTACATCTACATTTAATTCACCGCTATTGATTTAAAAAACAGGCTGTTGCATTGGGGCTTTGGCTTTCTCATAAGGAGGAGGTGTGTGCAAGGAGGGGTAGATCGATTTCACTGGGGGTGGAACTGGAGGAGGAGCCGTAGGTGTCACACTTGAGTCTGGCTGACTGTTTCCTTGTTTAACTTCCTTTGGCTTTGCAGCTGCACCACTGTCAACTTCCCCTTACTAATTCAACCTCTTTCTGTCTTTTCTTAACATCTTTAGGATCAGTTTGGGCCATCATTAATTGAACTATTTTTTTTTTGCCATGGCACATACACCGGTGAACACACATATTCATCACACTCTTTCTGAAATTCAGCCAGAATATATATCAACGTTCAATACACGGTACAAATACTATTACAATACAATTTCTCAGACAAAACCACAACAATAACAGTAAGACGTCAATTTTCTTTTCCAGTATTCGTAGGCCTTACACCTCACGGGCTGCTGTACACCCCCTACGGCTACAACCGAGTCGGTATTTTATAACACCTAATGTATTAAAGGAATCCTCAACCTTATATTTAATTCTGTTAACTTACACCGCCATTAACAGTATTTATGGACCTTTCATCCAAGAGCCTCTCACTCCTTACGGCTACAACCGAGTCGGTATTTTATAACGCCTAATGCGTTAAAGGAATCCTCAAACTTATATTTAATTCTGTTAACTTACACCGCCATTAACGGTATTTATGGACCTTTCATCCAAGAGCCTCTCACTCCTTACGGCTACAACCGAGTCGGTATTTTATAACGCCTAATGCGTTAAAGGAATCCTCAACCTTATATTTAATATCAAAATTCAAAAATTTCAAAAAGTTTTTCACTCTGATCAATTTTGCAATAAATGTACATTTGTAATTCAGTTCGGATCTCCTTATCAACACAAGTAATTTGGTATATCCAAAAAGCAGAATTTGATAAAACAGGCTTCTGCTTACCTTATTTTAGTAGAGCGCTCATTTTGTGTTGAAATGGAGCCCTCCCTTACTCTGGTTTCTTCAATGTGAAACCCTCCTTCCTCTCACTCTCTCCTTTCCCTCCACAAAACGTCGGTGGTCACCAATTGTTGGACTTTAAGGCGTCCATTTGCATGTTCATAATTTAGAGGAAAGGCACAAGATACGAATATCTAAGTTCAAATATTTATTGATCAGATTGAAAAAGTTTAACAGCGCTGGGTCCTCTCAAGTAGCGAACAACCAGCTCAGGAAGTAACATGCTTATTTATAAAATATGTGACGTCGATCTTTCTTCAGAAAATCTCCACCCACAAAGGCCGTTCCCCTCGTCCATCTGACTCCATCACCACACCCAATTTTAGCCTGTAGGCAAAGATGGACACACATAGACAAAGAAAAACAAACTGTTCTCCTCTCATCCCTGGGAGCCCTGCAGTTCCTCTCCAGTACTCCTCCACTTTGAATAGCATGTTATAATGCTTTCTTAAAAACAAATCATTAATAAAACATTCATTTATAAAAAACATAAGCTGTAAGATGAAAGTGATTATTATGTAAAACATATTTCAATATCATGACATCATTTCATTATTTGTAAAATTGGTTATATGAATAAGGCACACATTAACTTCTTTAGATAGATAAACACATATTAAATCTTTTACTGCAATACTACTTCTAAGCAAACACTTTAATCATTATTAAAAACCATCTGTTAGGAAAGAAAACACACACACACACACACACACACACACACACACACACACACACACACACACACACACACACACACACACACACACACACACACACACACACACACACACACACACACACACACACACACACACACACACACACACACACACACACACATACATACATACAGGAGATTCTGTTTCTTCAAGGTTGAGCTGCCCTGCCCCCATTAAGTTATTCTGTATGCAACCTTCATTTCATTGGTTAATACACATTTATCAAAGACAACATCTTATATTTATTACATCAATTATTCAATGATTAATACTGATTAGGTAAGAAATACATGGCATATTTTATCCTGTGAATATAAAAGCATTAGTTAATAAAATAGTTGCCGGTTTGCTTTCCCCCTCAGGCCTCTCTCTTATCTTGATCGATACCAGGCGTAAATTCCTCAGCATATGCTCCTTGTAGCTTTTACACACATACAAAAACTGGTAACTCTCCACTCTCAAACATAAACACCTCATTTCTACATAATAGCTCAGTGCATATATGAAACACACAATGTTTATAGAATAAAATGATCAATTAAAGAAATATAAAAATGGAACAAAATCAATTTCCACAGTCCTTATTTGGACATCTTGTAACTTTAACACTTTTAGCAATCAGCATGAAATGTAGGCAGTAAATATGTAAAACATAATTATTCAACAACACAACAGTACTCCATTGTTCATGAATTGGTTAAATGCATTCATTAGTTAAACATACTAATTTTCACTTTCTCTAAATATAACATAGTTATAAAGCAAACAACTTGTTTATTGAAACCATCTGTTCTGCGTGTTTTCTCTTCAGGGCTTTGTTATCAGCGTTTGCTGGTCTCTCCCCCAACCGAAACCACAGCCTCTCAACTTTACACACAGACATTTACTCACATATCTCAGCACAGAAAACCTAATGGCACATATGAATTATAACATAACATACTGATTAATAAAACAACATAAAAATCCCACAGTTGCTAATGTTGGGCCATGTAATATGTAATACATTTACGTTTTAATGAATAGTCTAACGATTTATAGTCGTTGTACTCTATTGTTATAATATGTCTTTTTGACTGAATACATGTTTGTTTTATTTGTCTATATCCTAGATTCGCAGCTGTACACATCCTTCTACACTGTATGCAAACATGCAACATCATTACACACAGTACAAGGAGTCAGACTGGTATATGAGGAGCAAAGGTGTTTAACACATATTATGTATTTACCTAGTGAAACCAATACCAGTCTTAAATGTATAACTGATGATGACAAAGTTTTTTTTCTCTGCATAATAATAGGAACCCAGGCAGTAGCATCGTTTCACAATGTTTCCATCATCATCATCAGTGGATGCCTTTGCCGTCCGTAGCCTGAGATTTCAGATTTGCAGCAAAAAAATTTGATTTTCTCATTTATTGGAATGCTGTGCAGGTATTTAAGTATTTTAGTAACTGTGTTAAATAAAGTAGTATTTACTTTTACAATAAATTAATTGCTTGTTTATATTTTACAGGTATTTGTACCTTGCAGCCATCCATTACAATGTCACCAAGCCGTAACAAAAGCAGGAGAGGGAAAGTACAAGGCTATGTTCCCAAAACACACAAGTGACATACCGTAAGCAGTAATGTTTTATTTCAAATACATTCATAATTAAAAACTTAATGTATGAAGCAGGGAAATAAATGATCAAAACAAAAGATTTATTGACTGCAATATTTCTACAGTTATGTGGAGGATGTGATCAGGCTTGTGTTTGATGAGGTATTTGAAGATAAGCTGAAGGAAGCCCTGATTCCAATGGACCTGGCATCACAGTTTGAGAGACCTTCAAAGGAGGACGTGATTGCATGCCATCTTCAGTGCAGGGGTCGTCGAAAGCCAAAACTGTGACCGATCTGATCAGGAAGCTCCAAGCGTATCTGGAGAACAACACACGACAGGATGATAACCTTATAGTGTCGTCTTAAATAGCACCAGCTGACAAAGCTTTGCTGTGCCATTTATCTGAATAGATAGCTGTAAGAAATGAATTGAACAATTTTTGAAACAAGAGCACAATATGGTTACTAAAGTATGTTTATTTGTATATTGTTTAACATTTAAATATATATTTGTAATAAATAAAAAAAACTTTTGACTGACTATTATATTTTCTTTAAAGTTGCATCTTTTGTTTTTTTGGGTACTTTGTTACTATAATTATACTTTAGTGTTATTGGTTTAAAAATTTAATAAAACTTACTGTAGTCCTGCACCTTAAAGGCTTATAGTCGGTACAATAAATGTTCTGTGTGTAGGGATTTATACAATTTGTGCAAAACCTGGATGATGAATCACGCAGGTAAGAGGCCCTGGAACCTGTTGCATTCTCCTTAAAACCTAATAAGTAAAAACATAGCACTTATAAGTAAGCAGTCTTTCATAAAAAAGTTTACCATAGTGAAATAATGTAGAACATTCATTTCAATTAATACTTTCTTTGTGCTACATTTGGTGTTTCCATATAGTTTGCACAGTAATATAGTATGTAACAGTCTTTTATAATAAAGTTTACCATAGTAAAATAATGTTAATATGTGAAATAGTTTTATAATCATTTCAACAAATACTTTCTATGTGCTACATTTGGTGTTTCCATATAGTTTGCACAGTAATATAGTATGTAAGCGGTCTTTTATAATAAAGTTTACTATAGTAAAATAATGTTAATAAGTGAAATAGTTTTATAATCATTTCAAATAAAACCTTCTATGTGCTACATTTGGTGTTTCCATATAGTTTGCAAAGTAATGTAGTACGTTTATAATTACCTTTTGGATGTCTTTGCAACACATTTTCGTCTTCGTTTAGCATTCTGGCAGAGCTAAGGACACCTAAAAAAGTTAAATCCAATCGCGTTCATTGACGGAGATCGTTTACATCGTAACGGCCGTCTGAACTCTCTGGATCGAGCTTGAAGTGGTAAGGCATAATTGGTGCTCTTTAATAGAGATTTTAAAGAGCACCAATTATGCTAATAAATTAGCACGTTAGCACGTTAATGTAATATCCCATAGTACATACATGTTATTAAAACTTGAACTAATGCACTGTGAGTCTTATAAATTGCTTACATACCTCACCGATTTCTGCATGTCTGGAAAACGCTCGGATTTAGTTCCTGTCTCCGCCTCCCAAAATGTCTAGTGTATTCGGACTGGTCAGATGACTACTCAACTGTTATTGGTCAACTGGGTTCGGCGTGTGTTTGAAAGGTTACGCCCCTGACTACGCGTGGGTTTTCCGGTTCTGACTGAGAGTCACAGGCAACGTAAACAAGCGCTATATTTCTCTATAAACGATGGTGTCTGTACTGCCTTACCACTTCAAGCTCGATCCAGAGAGTTCAGACGGCCGTTACGATATAAACGATCTCCGTCAATGAACGCGATTGGATTTAACTTTTTTAGGTGTCCTTAGCTCTGCCAGAATGCTAAACGAAGACGAAAATGTGTTGCAAAGACATCCAAAAGGTAATTATAACGTACTACATTACTTTGCAAACTATATGGAAACACCAAATGTAGCACATAGAAAGTATTTTTTGAAATGATTATAAAACTATTTCACTTATTAAGATTATTTTACTATAGTAAACTTTATTATAAAAGCCTGCTTACATATTATATTACTGTGCAAACTATATGGAAACACCAAATGTAGCACATAGAAAGTATTTGTTGAAATGATTATAAAACTATTTCATTTGTTAACATTATTTTACTATAGTAAACTTTATTATAAAAGACCGCTTACATACTATATTACTGTGCAAACTATATGGAAACACCAAATGTAGCACATAAAAAGTATTTGTTGAAATGATTATAAAACTATTTCATTTTTTAACATTATTTTACTATAGTAAACTTTATTATAAAAGACTGTTACATACTATATTACTGTGCAAACTATATGGAAACACCAAATGTAGCACAAAGAAAGTATTAATTGAAATGAATGTTCTACATTATTTCACTATGGTAAACTTTTTTATGAAAGACTGCTTACTTATAAGTGCTATGTTTTTACTTATTAGGTTTAAGGAGAATGTAACAGGTTCCAGGGCCTCTTACCTGCGTGATTCATCATCCAGGTTTTGCACAAATTGTCTAAATCCCTACACACAGAACATTTATTGTACCGACTATAAGCCTTTGAGGCGCAGGACTAGAGTAAGTTTTATTACATTTTTAAACCAATAACACTAAAGTATCATTATAGTAACAAAGTACCCAAAAGAACAAAAGATGTAACTTTAAAGAAAATATAAAAGTCAGTCAAAAGTTTTATTTATTTATTACAAATATATATTTAAATGTTAAACAATATATAAATAAACATACTTTAGTAACCATATTGTGCTCTTGTTTCAAAAATTGTTCAATTCATTTCTTACAGCTATCTATTCAGATAAATGGCATATCAAAGCTTTGTCAGCTGGTGGTATTTAAGACGACACTATAAGGTTATCATCCTGTCGTGTGTTGTTCTCCAGATACGCTTGGAGCTTCCTGATCAGATCGGTCACAATTTTGGCTTTCGACGACCCCTGCACTGAAGATGGCATGCAATCACGTCCTCCTTTGAAGGTCTCTCAAACTGTGATGCCAGGTCCATTGGAATCGGGGTTTCCTTCAGCTTACCTTCAAATACCTCATCAAACACAAGCCTGATCACATCATCCACATAACTGTAGAAATATTGCAGTCAATAAATCTTTTGTTTTGATCATTTATTTCCCTGCTTCATACATTACGTTTTTAATTATGAATGTATTTGAAATAAAACATTACTGCTTACGGTATGTCACTTGTGTGTTTTGGGAACATAGCCTTGTACTTTCCCTCTCCTGCTTTTGTTACGGCTTGGTGACATTGTAATGGATGGCTGCTGTTGGACTTTAAGGCGTCCATTTGCATGTTCATAATTTAGAGGAAAGGCAAAAGATACAAATATCTAAGTTCAAATATTTATTGATCAGATTGAAAAAGTTTAACAGCGCTGGGTCCTCTCAAGTAGCGAACAACCAGCTCAGGAAGTAACATGCTTATTTATAAAATATGTGACGTCGATCTTTCTTCAGAAAATCTCCACCCACAAAGGCCGTTCCCCTCGTCCATCTGACTCCATCACCACACCCAATTTTAGCCTGTAGGCAAAGATGGACACACATAGACAAAGAAGAACAAACTGTTCTCCTCTCATCCCTGGGAGCCCTGCCGTTCCTCCCTAGTACTCCTCCACTCCACATATGGTTATAATGCTTTCTTAAAAACAAATCATTAATAAAACATTCATTTATAAAAAACATAAGCTGTAAGATGAAAGTGATTATTATGTAAAACATATTTCAATATCATGACATCATTTCATTATTTGTAAAATTGGTTATATGAATAAGGCACACATTAACTTCTTTAGATAGATAAACACATATTAAATCTTTTACTGCAATACTACTTCTAAGCAAACACTTTAATCATTGTTAAAAACCATCTGTTAGGGAAGAAAACACACACACACACACACATACACACACATACATACACACAGGAGATTCTGTTCTTCAAGGTTGAGCTGCCCTGCCCCCATTAAGTTATTCTATATGCAACCTTCATTTCATTGGTTAATACAAATTTATCAAAGACAACATCTTATATTTATTACATCAATTATTCAATGATTAATACTGATTAAGTAAGAAATACATAGCATATTTTATCCTGTGAATATTAAAGCATTAGTTAATAACATCATTAAATACTTTTCCCCCTCAGACCTCTCTCTTATCTTGATCCATGCCAGGCGTAAATTCCTCGTGCTATTTCTCCTTGAAGCTTCTTACACACACACAAAAACTGGTAACTTTCCACTCTCAAACACAAACACCTCATTTCTACATAATAGCTCAGTGCATATATAAAACACACAATGTTTATAGAATAAAATGATTAATTAAAGAAATATAACATGGAACAAAATCAATTTCCACAGTCCTTATTTGGACATCTTTGTAACTTTAACACTTTTAGCAATCAGCATGAAATGTAGGCAGTAAATATGTAAAACATAATTATTCAACAACACAACAGTACTCCATTGTTCATGAATTGGTTAAATGTATTCATTAGTTAAACATACTAATTTTCACTTTCTCTAAATATAACATAGTTATAAAGCAAACAACTTGTTTATTGAAACCATCTGTTCTGCGTGTTTTCTCTTCAGGGCTTTGTTATCAGCGTTTGCTGGTCTCTCCCCCAACCGAAACCACAGCCTCTCAACTTTACACACAGACATTTACTCACATATCTCAGCACAGAAAACCTAATGGCACATATGAATTATAACATAACATACTGATTAATAAAACAACATAAAAATCCCACACTGCAAGGTACAAATACCTGTAAAATATAAACAAGCAATTAATTTATTGTAAAAGTAAATACTACTTTATTTAACACAGTTACTAAAATACTTAAATACCTGCACAGCATTCCAATAAATGAGAAAATCAAAATTTTTTTGCTGCAAATCTGAAATCTCAGGCTACGGACAGCAAAGGCATCCACTGATGATGGTGATGGAAACATTGTGAAACGATGCTACTGTCTGGGTTCCTATTATTATGCAGAGAAAAAAAACTTTATCATCATCAGTTATACATCTAAGACTGGTAGTGGTTTCACTAGCTAAATACATCATATGTGTTACACACCTTTGCTCCTCATATGCCAGTCTGACTCCTTGTACTGTGTGTTATGATGTTGCATGTTTGCATACAGTGTAGAAGGATGTGTCCAGCTGCGAATCTAGGATATAGACAAATAAAACAAACATGTATTCAGTCAAAAATACATATTATAACAATAGAGTACAACGACTATAACTCGTTAGACTATTCATTAAAACGTTAATGTATTACATATTACATGGCCCAACATTAGCAACACACATTACGTGTTTACTTCGTTTCAAAATCTAAGAAAGCTTCAAGTAAATACAACAGTAAAATACATATAACTTTAAACAAATCATCTGTACTTAGAGTTTCTTGAGTTTGATCATGAGAACAAATTTTACTGGTAACAGTTTAGCTGGCATTTGTATTTGTATTTAGCTTAGCAACTTAGCAAGTTTGTAAACATGTCTAAACCAACATCAATAAAAAAACGATAGTCTGCATAATTCAACATACACGTGTGTAAATATGGTACGTTGTTTATGAAATACAGTATTACAACACAAAACAATTAGCTTGCAAGCTTAGCTCTACGCACATAATGTTAAGCTCCGGTTACCGGTTACGTAACGTACAGTAAAAGGCAAATAATAAACGTGAATACTTACAGCCTGTGATCCAGAAGTGCACAGTAATCCAACTTTCAGGAGGAGACGTCCAGCTTCGGTTCATGAGAAGCAGTTATTGTGAAAACTCCGTGAACAACTACTGACTGGATTTTTCCGGAACCGTATTAAACATGATGTCCTCTGTGTAAGTCCATAAAGTGATATTTTGCCCTTGCTTCTAAAGAGACAGCGTCTACTCGAGAGATTTAATCGCTTAAACAATGAAACAAGAGCTTGCAAACAGGGTCAAAGCAGGGACTCCCAACCTTCGCCATTTTATCTCTCTTCTAACTCAGCGCTCTCCACCCCCGTCTTTGAGGGCGTACCCAAGCAAAGCAGAGAGGGCTGAACTATGATAATGTTGGTCTTATCTACGTCACTAATCCCAGGAAGTAAACTGTTGCCTACAATCCGAGTGTTTTTTGTAGTCCTCGAACGTTAGAGACGATAACTCGCGTCATCGTTTTCTTTGAGGTATGTACTTTTTGAATATCGTTAGCATGTACTAATGCACACTTACACACAAAAGGATGTTTAAAAACGTGTATCCCATAATAGGTGCTCTTTAAAAGATGTTTTTAAAGAAATCTTTGAAAGGGAAGAAATTTATGAAAGAATGCGGATTGGATTAATGAAACTCATTTACAAAAAGAAAGGTGAAAAGACAGATTTAAAGAATTATAGACCCATATCAATGTTGAACACAGACTTAAAAATAATTGCAAAGGTTTTAGCTAACAGATTGAAAGAAATAATGCCAAAAATAATAACTACAAACCAGGCTTATGCTGTTAAGGGAAGAGATATTGCGGATGTGACGATGAGTATAAGGGACACTATTTGGTATATGACAAAAGAAAAACAAGAAGGATATGTGTTTAGTCTGGATTTTGAAAAGGCATTTGATAGGGTGGAACATGTGTTTTTATTTGATGTTTTAAAGAGTTTTGGTTTTGGAGAGAATGGATCAAGATTTTATATAAGGGTGCTCTGGCTAAAGTTAAATGTAATGTTTTTTTATCGAATGCTTTTAATGTTACAAGATCAGTGAGGCAGGGTTGTCCACTCTCTGCCTTACTATATTCTTTACTATCTGAACCATTAGGACTAGCAATTAAAGAAAACAAGAAGATAATGGGGATTGAAAGTGAGAAAAGTAAAGTGTTTCAGTATGCTGACGATACCACAATAATTGTAAAGGGGAAGGAAAGTGTCAAAGAAGTTATGAATGTTGTTAATTTTGTAAGGGTTCAGGAAGTAAAGTGAACGAGGACAAAACTGTTTACATGAAATTTGGTAATGCTGCTAGTCTGGAAGATTGCTTTAAATTCAAAGAAGTGGAAGAAATGAAAATTTTAGGAATTCTAATGGGTAAAGATGAGAAGAAAACAAGAGATGATGTATGGAATAATCTGATTATTGACATTGAGAGAAAACTGAATTTTTGGAAACTAAGGAATTTAAGTTTAAAAGGAAAAGTGTTGGTTTTAAATGTTTTAATGGTTTCTAAATTATGGTACGTTTTATATTTAACTGAAATGCCTATGTGGACAGAAAAGAGGTTGAAGGAATATTTTTTAAACTTCTTATGGAATGGGAAACCCCCCAGAATAGCACATAATACGATTTTAGGAGATATAGAGAGGGGTGGGCTGGGATTAATGGACATAGAGCAGAGAAAAAATAGTCTGAGAGTGAAAGTGATCAAAAAATACCTGCAAGAAGAGAATAATGCTGAGTGGAAAAAAACAATGAAATATTTTTTAAACAGATGTGGGAATTTTAACATGGGGGATGACATTTTATGGATGAAGACAAAACTGTGGATGATGGAAAAACTGCCTGGATTTTATAGAGAGCTTTTAAGTGCATGGGGGAACTTTTTACCAAAAGTTGATTTTAACCCCAGGGGGAGAGAAAACATTTTAAATCAACCTCTTTTTTTAAATCACAACATTTTAAAGCAGGACAAAGTGTTTTATTATAAGAAGTGGATGGAGGTGGGAATAACAAGAGTCAGAGACATTTTATATGAAGTGAAAGAAGGATTTTTACCCGTACAATGTATTTTTGACACAATGGATAAGGCAAAGGAAGAATACAGCAAAAAGGGATTTTAAATGCATATGAAATGATTAAACAAGCAATACCTGAAGAATGGCTGGAAAAAGTGGAAAATAGAGAAAATGAAAGGGAGGAGAAAGAAATAAGAGTAAATTTGGATGACAAAGTGTGTGACTTTAAGGAATGTACAATTAAGATGTTTTATTGTGTTTTTAGAGACTGTTTTTAAAGAGCCAATTGTGACTGATTTCTGGACACAAAAATTTGTAAATTTAAAACCTGAAGAAATGTGGAAAAATATGAAAGGAAAATGTGTAGCAACAAGTCTAGAATCAGAAGAGTACATGATAAGACACAAAGTGGTGTTTACTGATTTGATTTTAAACAAGATAAGAATGGAACCTAGTGCAATGTGCAAAGTGTGTAATGAAAAGGAAGAAGGGATTTTACATTTGTTTTTATACTGCAAAGAGTTGGAAAGTTTTTTAAGCAAATGTAAGGATGTGGTCAAAGCTCTTGAAGAGCGATGGAATGAAAATGAATTGGACTGGAATCAAATGTGACCAGTCACGGAAAGTAGGGACACAAGTCGGATCTGGGCATTTTGAGTTATTCCCAGATTCTGAAAGTGCAGTTTCTAAGCTTTCCAACGATGTGTAACACATGGAAATCTGATAAGATTTGGAGAAGTTGTGGCCATTTGAATATAGGAACTCAGAAATACTCAAACCGAGAAAATCGAGACGAAAGGGACTCTTCTTTTCAGCTGGGGGAGACAATAGGGCACATTTACATCTCATTTAGCTAAGCCATACCCCCTGTCAAACCCTTTTTGAGATGTTCTAGCATCATATGTACTATTTTATGACCAAATGACAACCCGCAAAAATAAACATGACTCTTTTACCTTTGTGGGGATCACAAGTTGAATCCAGTCTGTTTCAGATTATCCAATGACCATATTTGTCCACAAATGCGTATAATCCGTGAAATATAGATTGTTTACATCAGATTTCGCATGAATGTCTGGTAATACAATATAATATATAATCTGAAGACTATTTAAATCGTAACATGTAAGGGTATATGAGCTTACACTCCGTTAAACACATGAACCCGCCTTCAAAGTTTGTATTTAAAATAGGGAAGTAGTATAATAGATATTCCAAACAGCGCCGTCGAAAACGTGACATCCTTTAGAGATGTTACCAATGGCTCGCTCGTTTCTCCATCAGCCAATGACTTCATGGAAAATATTGATAGACAAAACATGTAGCCAATTATATGAAGAATACAACGATATCTGTGTAACGTCTTTATGTCTGGACTCATGCTGCGCTGCAAGAACTGACATAGAGATGACGTCAAAGTACCGCGAGAGCGAGTCGAAATTAAACTACTGCGTAAGATTTCTTGAAGAGCTCTCGCGGTACTTTGACGTCATCCCACTGCGGCGCCGCATAAAGTCAGTGACGCGGCTGACGTACGATGCGGCTGACTGTTATTTGTTCCGCCCCAGCTTCATGTATTTTTCTTTTGTTTTGTGCGCCCGAGCTTTACAGTCTGGGGAGACGCACGCTATAAGTAAAAAAAAAAAAAAACTTAGCAAACATGTCTGAGGAACAGGGCACTACAGTCACGTGACTTCATGCTCGAGCCGGAAGAGAGGACAATGCTGAATAAAGTCGTAATTCTGCTATTTTTGGACCAAACTGTATTTTTGATGCATCAACACAATCTTACTGACCCACTGATGTCACATGGACTACTTTGATGATGTTTTATTACCTTTCTGGACATGGAAACCATACATAGATTTTCAATGAAGGGGATAGAAAGCTCTCGGACTAAATCTAACGATAAAACATCTTAAACTGTGTTCCGAAGATGAACGGAGGTCTTCCGAGTTTAGAACGACATAAGGGTGAGTCATTAATTACATTATTTTCATTTTTGGGCGAACTATCCTTATTTAGTAGTCACGCTGTTCCCTTTGGGGGCGGAGGCGAAAACAAAAGCTTATACAGTATGTAAATATACACACAGACAATGACGCCCCCCGCTGCACGCTAGAATCTCCGGAAAAACAAGCCTATTTTAACCGCAAAATGTACGCTTTTAAATATATAAAAACTGCTATCTCAAACATGGAGAGGCTTCTTCGTGATCTCAACTAACAGATTCTGCAATAAAACGAAAATCACAAATTTTGAAAAAAAAACTTTGTTTCTCATTTTCTCGAAACTTGTGCTGCCGACTTGTGCCCCTGGTTTCCGTGACGGGTCACAAATTGTAATGTTTGGATGGACAAAGAAAAGTAAAAACAGTGCTTTTATTAATCTGTGGATAATGTTGATGAAAAAGGCAATATGGGAAAGGAGGATTGTAGCAAAAAAGGAAAAAACGGTGATGGAGGTATGGAATATCTTTAAGAGAAAATCTGAAATGTATCTTGAAAAACTGTATGTGCATTTTAAAAGTGAAGAAAATGAGAATCTGTTTTATAAGGTTTTTACTTCCGAGGTTTGCTGTATTCTTGAGGACTTAGATTGGACTTTGCCAGACATCCATTGAGGTGATTTTTTTATGTTGTTTTTATTGTATGTATGTAAATTTGGGATTTAATAATGTGTATTGTAAATTGAATTGAAATGTTCAATAAAAAATAAAAAAGCACGCCTGCTCTCGTCTGATCTCGGAAGCCAAGCAGGGTCGGGCCTGGTTAGTACTTGGATGGGAGACCGCCTGGGAATACCAGGTGCTGTAAGCATTTAATTAATTAATTATTTATTTATGTCATTTTTTCCCATGAATGCGTCCTTTTTGTAAGCATTTACTGATGTCATGGCGTTGCCACATTAGTCTTGAAGTGTCTCTCGAATTGAATTGGCACTCGCTTACGGCCACACCACCCTGAGCACGCCCGCTCTCGTCTGATCTCGGAAGCCAAGCAGGGTCGGGCCCGGTTAGTACTGTGGGATTTTTATGTTGTTTTATTAATCAGTATGTCATGTTATAATTGATATGTGCCATTATGCTTTCTGTGCTGAGATATGTGAGAGACTGTCTGTGTGTAAAGTTGAGAGTCTGTGTGGTTTCGGTTGGGGGAGAAACAGCATATGCTGAGGAATGTACGTCTGGAAATTGTTAAGATAAGAGAGGGGCCTGAGGGAGAAAAGTAAACAGGCAAAGATGTTATTAACTAATGCTTTAATATTCACAGGATAAAATATGCAATGTATTTCTTACTTAATCAGTATTAATCACTGAATAGTTTAACAGTTTAAATATAAGATGTTGTCTTTGATAAATTTGTATTAACCAATGAAATGAAGGTTGCATATAGAATAACCTAATGGGGGCAGGGCAGCTCAACCTTGAAGAAACAGAATCTCCTGTGTTTGTTCTTCGTGTGTGTGTGTGTGTGTGTGTGTGTGTGTGTGTGTGTGTGTCATTCCTTCCCTAACAGATAGAAACTGGGTGTGGTGATGGAGTCAGATGGACGAGGGGAACGGCCTTTGTGGGTGGAGATTTTCTGAAGAAAGATCGACGTCACATATTTTATAAATATGCATGTTACTTCCTGAGCTGGTTGTTCGCTACTTGAGAGGACCCAGCGCGTTTTCAGCACACACACACACACACACACTGTTTCTGTTAAACTTTTTCATATCTGATCAATAAATATTTGAACTTAGATATTTGTATCTTGTGCCTTTCCTCTAAATTATGAACATGCAATGGACGCCTTAAAGTCCAACAATTGGTGACCGCCGACGTTTTGTGGAGGGAAAGGAGAGAGTGAGAGGAAGGAGGGTTTCACATTGAAGAAACCAGAGTAAGGGAGGGCTCCATTTCAACACAAAAAGAGCGCTCTACTAAAACAAGGTAAGCAGAAGCCTGTTTTATCGAATTCTGCTATTTGGATATACCAAATTACTTGTGTTGATAAGGAGATCCGAACTGAATTACAGATTTACATTTTTGTAAATTGATCAGAGTGAAAACGTTTTTGAAATCATTGAATTTTGTTGTTAAATAGAAGGTTGAGGATTCCTTTAACGCATTATGCGTTATAAAATACCAACTCGGGTTGAAGCCCGTAGGGGGTTGAGAAACCAATGGGTGGAGGGCCCAGGAACCATCTAATTGAGTACAGTATTAAATTTAAGGGTTGAGAAACCTTTAGGTGAAAGTCCTAGGAATAATCTAATTGAGTACAGTATTAAATTTATGGGTTGAGAAACCTTTAGGTGAAAGTCCTAGGAATCATCTAATTGAGTACAGTATTAAATTTATGGGTTGAGAAACCTTTAGGTGAAAGTCCTAGAAATCATCTAATTGAGTACAGTATTAAATTAAGGGTGTGGAAACCTTTGGGTTAAAGGCCCAGGAAATTCCATGGTGTACTTGATTCTGCAGTTGTATTTGGGTATATTTCATTTTGACATTATATATATATAGAGAAATTGTATTTACAGTTGTATAAAGAATGGTTGAATTTCAGAAAGAGTGTGATGCATATGTGTGTTCACCGGTGTATGTGCCATGGAAACAAGGCTAATAGTTTGGAAAGGGACCAACTGTAAAAGACTCAGAGAAAGAGTTGAGAATTTGGACAAGATTGGCTCTGGTTGCTGCTGCCATGCAGGCTATTAAATCAAATAGAAAAGGGGAAGTTTACAGTGGTGCAGCTGCAAAGCAACAGGAAGTTAAACAAGGAAACAGTCAGCCAGATTCAAGTGTGACACCTACGGCTCCTCCTCCAGCTCCACCCCCAGTGAAATCGATCTACCCCTATTTGCCCGCACCTCCTCCTTATGAGAAAGCCAAAGCCCCAATGCAACAGCCTGTTTTTCAAATCAATAGCGGTGAATTGAATGTAGATGTAGATTTTATTTGTGTGAAAATGTAGTGTGTCTGTGATATATTGAGTCTGTTAAAACCATAGATGGGATTAAGCAAAATTTAGCAGAAAGACAGAGGCTAAGCTTTGAAAGAAAAACAACAAATTACAGAAAAGAGTAGAGACCAAGTTATTAAATGTGGAAATAAAGATGAACAGTTAATAAAGGACAGAAAATTGTTAAAAGGTGAATGACACAGATAAATTGTATAAAGGACAAAAAGATTTAACAAAATGAAGAGGAGTCTTCATCTGATGATGGAAGGTGGTCACAAGATAAATTTTATTTTAAATTGAAAGGCAATATTTTGCAATGGGTTAAGTTAAACCTTGAAAGGCTGAAAGCTCTCATCCTTTGACATTCAAGAAAGTGACTAAAAAGCTGGCAAGAAACAGACAATGAAAAACTGTGTGTGACATCAAAGTGTTGGAGTTGCAAAGAGAGGAGTAACTCATAAACTGGACTGAGAACACATTCTATTTGAATGGGACTATAATTTAACTCAAGCAGTGAAGGGGGCACTGCATATGGTCAGAGACAATTCCAAGGATGAAACACCAAAAAGACTGAGTGGAATCCAGAAAGAGACTCACAAAGACAATAATGTTCTTGGAGGCAAGAGAAACTGGACAATACTTCACTAGACACTGAACTTTTTCATCTTCATACGAGCCTTTGAGTGAAAAAGGGGAAAGAGTAAACAGCCGTTCAATGTTTAGTAAAGACCTTGTTACTGTAGGGACACAGACAATCTTTATGAGAAAATCAGCTGGACAAATTTAAAAGCTGATCAAGAACTTTGTTGTTAGGTGTGACTACCTGTTCTGAAATCAAATCAGACTCCTATTAATCTGACAGGAAGAAATGCATAATTGAATTTGGTATCTACAGCGGAAGTTAGAACTCCAATGATGGTATTAAGCTAAAAAGCAAATATAGATGGCATAGAACAGCTATGGAAGAAAGGAAATTAAAATAGATAGAAGAAATAGATTGAAAAAGAAAAAAAAGAACACCATAGAACACTATAAAAGGTAAACAAGAAAAGCTGTGAGAATAGAAAAATAACTGATTGTTGTAACAAACTTTGTATTTAAGGAAATTGCCAGCCCAGACATCATATATGTGCATGAAGGTGTTCACATGGCAGATCTCATCACTGAGGGTGAGCCACATGGTTGCATACCATTGACTGATATAAAAATTATTATTATTGTAATTAATTATAATTGTTATACCATTGACTGAAAAAGCAAACATATTGAGAGATGGTTTGTTCGCGGTACCACTGACAACTCCCCAAACGGTAATCATACTGTTTACAGATGGTTGTTGTTTTAGAGCATCAGATGGTTCGCTAAAGGCAGGCTTTGCTGTGGTTGAGCAAGTTGAGGGTGATTTTGTAACACGACTGAGTGGTAGATTGAAAGGTAAACGGTCAGCACAGAGAGCTGAAATGACAGCTGTTATCAAAGCCTTGCACTACACTGGTGAAGAGAGGGTGATTGTTTATAGTGACTCTGCAGATGTGATTGGTGCAGTATATATGGAACTGCCATATGGCAGATAGGTGGGTTTGAAACCAGGAAAGCCCGGCCTACAGTAAATGCTAGCAAAGCCTGACACATACTACAGGCTGTGAAGGTACCTAATGAAGTGGCTGTTGTCAACTGCCTAATAAACCACTTATATCCCCAACCATGGTTTCCCAAGACAAAGTTAGATCTGACAAAATTGACAAACAAGCACTGGAATTGAAATATAGTTTCGGGGCTGCTTGTCACCCCAATGTTAGAGCAAAGCTGAAATAATGAACCTGACTTTGACATTAAAACTTGACTTGACAAACTCTGTGCACAGACAAAAATAACATGGCTTGACGCATTGCCAATTGTATTAATGTCTATTCGCTCTTCTGTTAACAGGATTTCTGGTTTCACAACCTTTGAATTGCTTACAGGTCGACAGTTTCCAGGCCCACGGAACGCCTTGGTGTAGGATCCAATCCTGCCACTAACTAATGATGTTTATTTCTACAAACTAACTGCTCTGATTAAAAAATGTTCTTGCCAGGCTACCACACAACGAAATTGTGAGAACGACCCAGCTGTTAAAAATGATGATTGGGTTTCTAACAGACACAGGTGTGGACCTGAGGACTCAGGTCCAAGAGAGGGATAGTGTTGAAAGTGAAAGTGAATCAGCTGGAATACAGAGAGAACAAACAGGAAGTGAAACATCAGTGGTAACACTCGCACAACACCAACAACAAAGTCAACAAACACTCTGTAAAATTGTGCATAAAAAAGGTGACATTTTTTCCAGCCCAGCAACAGAACCCCTAGCACACTGTGTGAGTGCAGATTGTGCCTACGGAGCAGGTATAGCCGTACAGTTCAAAGCGAAGTACGGTACACAAAAGGTTGTAAGACAGAACAAACACACAGGTGAATGTGCAGTTACTCATGAGGACGACGGCAGATTGATTTTTCATTTAATAACAAAACAAAATTGTACTGATTTACCAACATATGAGAATTTTACCTACAGCCTCAGATGTATGAGAGAGTGGTGTGAGAAAGAAAACATAACAAGTGTATCCACTCCCCGACTGGGGTGTGGCCTGGATAAATTGGATTTCCACAAAGTGCTGGAAATCCTGACAGAAGGGTTTAGAGACCTGAATATCCATATATTCATTATAACCTGATTAACATTTTAATGCTTAAGAGTTTTAAGTTTTCTATAATTGTTGCATTTTACATTACTGTTGATTTTTTTTAAAGTTTCGTATAATATTATAGCTTACGTTTCCTGTGTGGATTTGAGTCCACAAGAATGAAGTTGTACAGAACCTCGAGGAGGATGGAGAAGAAAATGTGTGACCTCTTTCAGAGGTCAAGAGAGGGAATTGTGGGATTTTTATGTTGTTTTATTAATCAGTATGTCATGTTATAATTGATATGTGCCATTATGCTTTCTGTGCTGAGATATGTGAGAGACTGTCTGTGTGTAAAGTTGAGAGTCTGTGTGGTTTCGGTTGGGGGAGAAACAGCATATGCTGAGGAATGTATGTCTGGAAATTGTTAAGATAAGAGAGGGGCCTGAGGGAGAAAAGTAAACAGGCAAAGATGTTATTAACTAATGCTTTAATATTCACAGGATAAAATATGCAATGTATTTCTTACTTAATCAGTATTAATCACTGAATAGTTGATGTAATAAATATAAGATGTTGTCTTTGATAAATTTGTATTAACCAATGAAATGAAGGTTGCATATAGAATAACCTAATGGGGGCAGGGCAGCTCAACCTTGAAGAAACAGAATCTCCTGTGTTTGTTCTTCGTGTGTGTGTGTGTCATTCCTTCCCTAACAGATAGAAACTGGGTGTGGTGATGGAGTCAGATGGACGAGGGGAACGGCCTTTGTGGGTGGAGATTTTCTGAAGAAAGATCAACGTCACATATTTTATAACTATGCATGTTACTTCCTGAGCTGGTTGTTCGCTACTTGAGAGGACCCAGCGCGCTGTTAAACTTTTTCATATCTGATCAATAAATATTTGAACTTAGATATTTGTATCTTGTGCCTTTCCTCTAAATTATGAACATGCAATGGACGCCTTAAAGTCCAACAGTACTTGGATGGGAGACCGACTGGGAATTCCAGGTGCTGTAAGCATTTAAATAATTATTTAATTATTCATGTCATTTTTTGCCATGAATGCTTCCTTCTTGTAAGCATTCACCGATGTCATGGCGTTGCCACATTGGACTTGAAGTGTCTCTCGAATCGAGTCAGCATTCGCTTACGGCCACACCACCCTGAGCACGCCCGCTCTCGTCTGATCTTGTAAGCCAAGCAGGGTCGGGCCCGGTTAGTACTTGGAGGGGAGACCACCTGGGTATACCAGGTGCTGTAAGCTTTTAATTAATTATTTATTTATTTATGTAATTTTTTGTAAATGCATCCTTTCTGTAAGCATAGGCTGATGGCAGTGTTGTAATGTAACGAAGTAAAAATACTTCGTTACTGTACTTAAGTAGAAATTTCACGTATCTGTACTTTACTTCGCTATTTAAATTTATATCAACTTTCACTTTTACTCCACTACATTTTCTAGATAAAATGTATACTTTTACTCCTATACATTTCCACTTAGCATATTCGTTACTCGTTACTTCAAAATAAAATCAGAAGAAATGTGTGCGACCTCAATAAGGGAGGTTTTGGCGAATCAGTGCTTCTAGATTGCATTACGCATGCTGCGCACACTCGCTGCGTCCCAAACCGCCTCATTCCATCCTATATAGTAGGCAAAGAGTACGAGAAGTAGTGCTTTTCGCCTACTATATAGTATGGAAGTATGCGGTTTGGGACGCAGCGTCTATTTCACGCACACTCTATTTTAACGTAGTGTTGCCAAAGGAGGATGAAGCACAACTGAAACCGCAATGAAAGCACCTACTGGAGGACCTCCCGTTATCGTAATCGACCACCCCGACGATGAACAGGGTGCGAAAGCTAACGTTATACACCCGTGGCCGTATTTGTAAGAAATGTTTTTGTACATTGGAATTAAAGATCCCCGATTACCGAATAAAGTGCCTCTAATGCCTACCGGAAATCACTTACATTTTGTCATTTAAAAACTCCCCGTCCAACCTGAAGAATCACATCAAGGTACGTAAAAATAAGTAAAGCCACAATGTCAATGTGATTCAACATTAGTTATCAAGCCGTATCAGATAATTATCTGTCTAATGTGATGGTGAGGCGCACATGTTTAATTAACGTCAACAATGTTACAGCGCTGATTTTCCCATGGATTTATTTAATTCACAGAGAACTCTCAACTGAAACACACTGTTTATGGTAACATTATAGCATAACTGCCAGACGAATATTCCCTCCGCTAGGCTAATGTTAGATTGAGAAATATTTTTTAAAAACTGCTATGTTAATCAGTGGCACGTTTGAAAAAAAGTGTTAAGGACTGTATTCACATCTTAGAAAGCATCATACGTTTTGTCAAATTTGAGATTTCCTTTTATGTTAATTAACTCAAAACTCAGTGGTTTTAGGATAATGTTGTGCAAATGTCATGCATTGTGAATGTACGCTTGCATTGTTGATCAAAGTCACAGTGCTTTCATTGCCACACAATGAGTTGGCGGTTTTTTCTTAGTAGAGCAGCTAACTTAAGGGGACACTCCACTTTTTTCAAAAATTTGCTCATGTTTTGAAAGAAATAATTACTATTTATTTTTCATTTTTACCTGAAGTTCATACAAAAGTGAAATTTCTGCTTTTTTTATTTGATGTCATCTCTAAAAATATGCTGTTTGCTCTTTGAACTTAGGAGAATTGTGCCGGAAAATTCCTGGAAAAAACAGATTTTTATTTAATGATTGAGATTAAGAAGATAATGGGAACCCTGAATATGCTTTACTATAAGAAAGCCACAATAAAGTTCACAATCAAAGTTCTAACCGGTTGCTTAAAAAAAACTTTTTACTTTTACTTCAAATACTTAAGTACATTAAATATCAGAAAATTACTTTTGATACTTAAGTACAGTATATATCAGATACTTTAAGACTTTTACTTGAGTAATATTTTAAAAGATAACTTTCACTTCTACCAAAGTCTTTTTCTAGTACAATACTTGTACTTTTACTCAAGTATTGCTTTATAGTACTTTTTACAACACTGGCTGATGGCATGGCGTTGCCACATTAGTCTTGAAGTGTCTCTCGAATCGAGACAGCACTCGCTTACAGCCACACCACCCTGAGCACGCCCGCTCTCGTCTGATCTTGGAAGCCAAGCAGGGTCGGGCCTGGTTATTACTTGGATGGGAGACCGCCTGGCAAGGGCGTAGGTTTGATTCTGGCATTGGTGGGGACATAAATAAAATGGCCGCATTCCAAAAACTGTTTATCACCGTTTACTTGACATAAACAACAGACAACTCAGTATGCACTTTACTCAGTGACATCTGACTCGCCACCCCCGGTGCCATCCCAAATTTAATGTACTATAATAAACAATAACAATTCGTTATGTCCTAGAGCCTAATAAACAGTAACTGTTTAAGTCTTTGTCAAAAAAAAGAAAATCACATTGTAATATATATGAATCCATATTTACTTTATAACAATGAAGAATATGCAATTAATATTTAATTCTTAATGTAACTTTGCCAAAAAAATCCCAATGTTGAAGTTGGTATGTATATCATGCTGTTTCCTGTTTTTACCATGTTGGTGTTATTTTCTTTCATGGATTAGGGACCCCCTAAATAACCTTGCTACCCCATTTATAAAAGGTTGACACAAGTTTGCAACTCCTCAGGTTAACATGGGATTGTCGTGTATTGTTGAAAACACTGTCCTTGAATCATTATGTGACACAACTTGTTCCGTATTTTGTGCATGAAACAGTTACAGTGGGTATAATAATACTTTCTTCCTCACTTACCTGTAGCCCGAATAATCACGCGCGTCTTGTTGAGTGAACTTTGGCGCGTTGTACAAAGTGAAACCATCCTATCACACGTAGCGAGTAAAGACAAGTCCATAAAGTGATGTGATTTAAAGCGGCGGGACTCAAGAAATGCTAATCCAATCATATTAGCAATGTGAGTAGAGAGGCGGGACTAAAGAAATGCAAAGCCAATCATAATAGCGATGTGAGTTACGGAGGCGAGCATTGCAGAGAATGAAAGCTGTTAACCGTTTGTGTACCACATACACTCAAAAAAATATTTAGGCCTAATTCATAAGATTTATGTATTTTGATTACATGTAACATTTCCATCCATTTGGATTACATACTTCTAATCTAAAAAAAACAAATAAACTTTATATGATAGATATTTTTTAGATATATGTAAATGAAACCATAAAAATTTATGTAATAGTTTTACTTAATCCAATGTGTTTTAAATGCATTAAAAAAATGGATTATGTATTCTTTATTAATAAACCCAATTCACTTAAAATGCATTACATTTAAGTATCTTACTAATAAACCATTTATACATTTATATATTCCTCCTCCATTTACCCTAAATCACAATATGCTATAACAAAAAAACACAAAAAAGAAGAGCAGCCAGACCACTTGGTTTTGCATTCAATCAATTTATTTAATACTTCAAGGCATTACTCATAAGGCAGCAAAAAAGAGCAGCTAACAACTAGCATGACAGCCATGGCTTATACACCTCGTATTGTGTGCAAAAATAAATAAATAAGTGTGTTTCAGACATTTCAGCCACAATC
Source organism: Paramisgurnus dabryanus (assembly GCF_030506205.2). Lineage (NCBI taxonomy): Eukaryota > Metazoa > Chordata > Actinopteri > Cypriniformes > Cobitidae > Paramisgurnus > Paramisgurnus dabryanus. The sequence continues at coordinate 34,729,245 of NC_133354.1, forward strand.
AACCTCATTCCACAAATAAGTGCAAACATTTTGAGCAAACAGGCTGCAGAAATACAAAAAACCCTGTAAAACTCGAGGTAGACATAAATCAGTGACAACAACATTACTTTAACATTTTCAGAAATCTGTGACATGATGTAATAATAATAATTTAGAATGATTGGGTGGTAAGAAAAAAAAAATGGCACATGGCTTAGTGTTTTGAGTGGCTGTGTGCCATTAACAATTTTCATGCATCTTTAATTACATGTTAGATATACATCAATTACATTTTTCAAAACCTTTTAACTTTTAAAATTGTTAAAGCAATATTCCAATTTAATAAAACAAAAATCCCGATAATTTTCTAACCCCATATGTTTATGTTTTTCTTTGTTCAGTCAAGAAGAAATAAAGTTTGAGTTAAAGATTCCAGGATTTTTCTCAATTTAAGACTTTATTCGACCTCAAGTTTACGGTTTCAATGCAGATTTAAAAGGGCTCTAAATTATCCCAAATAAGGCATAAGGGTCTTATCTAGCTAAACGATTGTCATTTTCAAAAATAAAAATAAAAGAGGACTTTTAAATCACAACGTTTTGCACTAGCTGTGTGACACACTAGCATGACATAACTGAAACTACCGTTCCAGTGTTTACAAGCGAGGAGAAAGAGGAGCGTTCAGATGTTGTTGAATGTGAAATGATACTAATTAATGTCTTTGGGTCCGTTTATTATTTAAAATGGTCAACAAATGTGCGTTTCACATTTGTGATGTGTAAACATTTATTACGTAGTACACAATGTCGCACTGTGTGTCACATGGATAATGCAAGACAAGTTGTTGTGTTTTAAAAGTTTTCTTGCCAAAAATGATAATCTTTTGGATTGATTAAACCCTTATGCCTCGGTTGGGATCGTTTAGAGCCCTTTAAAGCTGCTTTGAAACATAACTGTTGAGGTCCAATAAGGTCTATTAAATTAAGAAAAATCCTGGAATGTTTTTCTCAAAAAACATAATTTCTTCCCGACTGAACAAAAAAGACAAGCATCTTGGATGACAGACAGTTAATTATCAGTATTTTTGTTTAATGAAAGTGCAATATTCCTTTAATGTTAAAAAGTTCACTTGTAAATGTACAAAAATGTACCCACTTTGAGGCGGATGCATCAGCGTGTCTGTCAGGTATTCACTGAAGCATCTTTTAGTGATTGCTTGGTTGTATCAAGTCCAGTTCCATTAGGATTTTTTGAAAGGTCAAAGGTGCACCTGAGGTTCTTCTGGTAGTTCAGTTTAAGTGCATAAATGAGTCCAAAAAGTAATTTCACACCCATGTGTGACACCAAGTAGGTTTTCCAAAACTTCCACTGTCTGTGCAATTCCCAACTCACCAATTTCACAATTCTGGAGAAGAACAACAAAAAATCAGTCCCAATAGCAGTCAAAGTGAAATTTTCAAAAATGTGCAGGCAAATTGTTTTACAAACTCTGATATTTAAAATATGTAGACTGATTAAAATGTGTAAAATAATAGAACATTAGTCACAAAACCATCAAAAGACCTGAAAACAGATAATCACCTTGTTTAACCATCTAGTTATCCATAAGATATTTATATACACACACATACCCATACACATACATATAAATAGATAGATATAAAAATAGAGTAGGTTGACATACACTTACCACATATTCTTTAATGTGTCTCTCCATGCCTTCTTTGAGGTAGATACAGATGTCTTCAACTAGAACAAGACAAAAAACACAATATTTAATGATTTTCTTTAACAATATTTTATGTAGATAATAGTTTTTATAGAGACAGATAAAGATTTTGTGAGACGAAGAGTATGTATTTTTCTGTTTCAGAAATATTGTGTCCCAGCATGTGTGTACACTACCGGTGAAATGTTTGTAATAAAGTCTCTTATGCTTATCATGACTGCATTTATTGGAAAAAAAAACACCTGTTTCCAATATTGACAATAAATCATCATATTAAAATGATTTCTAAATGATCATGTGACACTGCAATGATGAAAATCCAGCTTTGCATCAGAAATCAATATCTTTGTAGCATAACTTACAGTACATACCCTGTCTAGCAGGTTGTCCCACCATATAGACGATGAAATGATGCTGTATCTGTAAAAAAAAAAAAAGTTTTAGTTAGACACACAATGCACTCAACAACATAGTATAATTATAACATTCTTTTGTTAATAAAGTTACAGAGATTATAAGATTATTTTATTCTGATAAGTCTCCAGTAGCCTATGACTTTATTTATTTCTTAGGTTTCAAACATTAAACCACAAAAAATAACCAATAAAAGCAACAGACACTGCAGTGTAACTTACATTCCAACAGACCATCTGTGTAGTGAGGTGTATTTTACTCTGAAACATGCAACGCGTCACACATGTAATTAAACAACAGACAATTATATTTTAGATAATCACATCAAACTTGTTAACTTTACTCACCTACAATTTGGCGATCGTAAACTAGTGAGATGACGATCCAGTCCAATGCAAAATGGCGAAGTCCATGTGCTGTAGCGTCTGGTTTTGATTTTGGCGCCACCTCCTGACTGGAGTGTGAATAGACGTCATTTCCGCTTCTGCTAAAGTCAGTTTCCTGACACTTGTATGTAAATCAATCTCATAGAATTTATCCGGTTTGTTTCACGGCTAGATTTATTTAATTCATATTCATACATTTTAACTGATTAAATCTAATAGTTTTTAAATTGAACAGATTTATATATATTCTAATAAATCGGATTACATATATTTTAAAAAACGAGTATTTAAATAAAATCTAAATGATCCAAATACTTAAAAGTAAATATTGCCAGGAATCGTTTTTTTGAGTGTAGAGCGTCATTTTTACAGAACGGGATTGCAAAAGATTTTTAATCTCATTTAAATGATTCCTGAAAAAATTTATAATTTAAAAAGTAAAGTAAAAAATATAAAACACAAGAATAAGACGGTCATTAGTGTTATATATAAATACAGATTAATTGTTTGGTCGAAATTATTGCTAGGGACAATTCAGTCTTCCCTGAATATTGCTAGGGACATGTCCCTAGCGTCCCACCCTAAATCTACGCCCATGCCACCTGGGAATACCAGGTGTTGTAAGCATTTAATTAATGAAATATTTATTTATGTCATTTTTTCCAATGAATGCGTCCTTTCTGTAAGCGTTCTCCCATGGCATGGCGTTGCCACATTAGTTTTGAAGTGTCTCTCGAATCGAGTCTGCACTCGCTTACGGCCACACCACCCTGAGCACGCCCGCTCTCGTCTGATCTCGGAAGCCAAGCAGGGTCGGGCCTGGTTAGTACTTGGATGGGAGACCGCCTGGGAATGGCTCATGACCCCTGCAAGTACATATTGCTCAACCCTGGGATCGATCGAAAGTGATCAAAACGGATGGTGTCAACTACTGAAGTGTTATTTACATAAATTGTACATTTACATGCCTAATTTATTAAAATCCACTAATCTGTTGAATGTTTTGTTTATTATTTTCATAGGTTGATTTGATGTAGCTGATGAGATTCATATAGTCAAGTGAAAAAGTGTGCAAGTGTTAAATTTTTTGGGCTGAATTAAGAAAGGTTAGCCAGATTATTAATTGTACTGTATTAATTTACTCTCATTTTGTCTCGAAGACTTTTAATTGCTTAAATGTTTTTTTTACACTATCCCACCCCTTCTGAAACCCAAGCATACAGTACAGAGACTCCAACACACTTGAAATACCTTTACAACTTTTATTTTTCACCCAGAATGTGTTTCATTTAAAAAGCAATGCATGAAAACACAAGTAAACAAGATCTGTTTAGTTTAAAGGTCTCTCACCACAGATCTACGAGCGAGAACACGAGACAGGATGAGAGACAAACATTTACTACCATTTGCAAACATTTAGTTAATCATGGAGCTGACAGACATACAAACATCACAAGGACACACACACATAAATAACATTAATAAGAATCAAAAACACTTAAAGGTGTAACAGAGGATTTTCTCGAATTTTAGAAAAGAACCACCTTCTCCACTTTTTAAAAAAATGCAATTGCGCAACACTCCTGATTGACAACTAAGAGGACCAATAGTCTTGATGATCCACCTGGAAAAAGAAAATCCTCTCCAATACCTTTAACAATTAAAAACACAAACTTGTACTTAAGATAAAAATTAACAATTGGTTTGTACAGGCCAAAGCCCGGTTTATCCAAACAGGATTATCCAAAAACTCAGATCACCAATCAACAAATAAAGGCTCAAGCAATTCCTGTCTGTTACATTTTTTTGTGTGTTTTTCTTTGGCAAACTTTTGTTAAACATAAGCAGACAAAGACATACAAACATCACAAAGACATGAAGCTGAAAAAGACAAACAAACAACACGCATGACAAAAACACAGATTATCTGAACATGAACAACCACTAAAGGGTATGTAAACTGATTGTGTTAGGTCGGAACTGATTAAGGTTAAAATTAATGAGGTTAGATTGGCCTTGATATTGAAGATAGGCCAGAACATGTTTGTATAAAAAAAAAAGATACTACAAAGTGCACTTTAACAGCAACATAAATCATAATAAAAACAAATACAAGAACATTCTTAAGCAAAACTGTAAAGTGCATTTTTTTTACTTTTGAACTATATAAATAAATAGATTGTACTTGCTGAAGCACTTAAAAAAACAAACAAACAAACAAGCCTTTTTCTCTCTCATACAGATGGCACAGGAGAAGTGGCATCACACAGGTAAGTTATTTACACAGTTATTTATAGTTATTTACACAGTTCTCCTCTTTTCTAACTCGTACACCACATTGTCAAACCCAGATGTGGTGGATTTCCCAGTGTATGGACAGTAGGAAAATATCTTCTGGGTGCTTTCAGCCACTTTGTCCTTGGAAGGTGTGTACCTCTTCCACTGTCCACCACAATTAGCCATGTGGCAAGCCCCACATGGCCGCAAGGACTTGTTTGGCATGAATGCCTTGACTGTTGGTGCTGGAGGTACAAAGCTCCTGGCTGCACGATGGCCCACGAACCAAGACGGGGGAACCTGCGGCTGTGCGGGGAAAACCAGCAGTATGGGTGCTGTCGATACGGGGGGATCCATAGGTGGGCACAGCAGGCTTTGGCCGGAGGTGGGTGGACGCAGCAGGCCTTGGCAGAATGGTGGTGGGCGCAGCAGGCTTTGGCCGAGTGGAGGAGGACGACGCCATGGGCTGAACGGGCTGGTTCACAGAAGACACAGGCTTTGGCTCTTCAACAAATAATCTGGAAATATAAAATAAACATGTAATGAGTATTGATATGACATGTGTGCTATTTGCTTTCCACAGCCAACAGGTGAAACAAAGTGCTTATGACAACTTACCTCCGCTTCTCACCACGCCTTTTTCCAGCCTCGTGATGAACGTGCTGGTATTGGACCTGAGGCCGATCTGGCGTTGTGAGGGGTGTTGGCAGCACAGGAGCTTCCGGGAACGGTGCATCAGACAGCACTTTCAGGTGAGGCATCACCTTCGACAGTACCATCACCCCGTAGTTGGCATTTTTCTCCTCCGTGGGGGTGAAGGTCAAAAAGGACTTGGCGTTCAAGTTGGGCAGTGGAGTGGAGAGACCGCCGAGGATGGGGTTGTCTCGGACTCGCTCTGCAATCCTCTTATACTGTCCCTTCAAAGAAGCCGTGACCTGGCTGGGGGAGGTTAGCTGATTGTCCGGTGCTCGGTTCTTCAGCATCTTGGAGGAGGAGGTAGAGCAGTCGACTGTCCTCGGTCACATGTGCCGCCTGAGCGTACCTCATGCAGCAAACTTGGTCTTCTGGGCTGTTCTGAATCCGTTGTCACTGAAAATGATATCATGACATTTTGTGTAGGTGTGCTACATGTTTAATTATCCATTTCATCATAGGTTTCAACTGTTATTGAACTCACCGACAGCAGTTGTTGTCCTCGTACACAACCTTTGGAGCAGGAGCGTTGGCACGGCAAAAGCGGGCGACCAGACCTCTGGCCATGTGTGCGTAACACCGCTCGGACCCGGACTCCACCACCACCGTGGTCAAGAACTGACCCCACTCATTCAGCACGCTGGTGACGTACTGCATGGTGCCCTGGCCGTCGTTGTAGATCTTCCCTTGAGAATCTATAAAAACAATGCAGAACATTCATTATGTGGTATTTTAACAGTCAGTCTGTTCCATATGATCACATTGATCATTGACAAGTTTACACTTCTAAAGCATATTTATTTACACAGTGAATTTCAACTCCACACTGTTGTAACAACATCTCTATGTTCTTAAGAAGTGAGTCTGATCACGTTTTTGAAGTATTTCCAGGGATTTTCAGGTCATTTCATCGGCGACTGGCAGCTCATTAATTCATTTTCAGTGCATTCGTTTAATATAAAACATATATTATTTAATATAAGCATATTTAAGCTTTACATTTCGAGTCCACAAAGTAATAATACATTTGTCAAGGTCTCAACATGTAAAACCAATAATCTGGTCGCATTTTCAACGCATTTCAGAGATCAAACCTAGCTATTTTAATGTAAACAAGTGGTGCTAGCCTAGTCAATCGGTGGTGTCAGTACGGGGCTAACGAGATATTATCATGTAAAACCTTGAATATCAGGCAAATTATCAAAAAACATATCGTGTTTCATTCACTACTTGGCACACAAATATAACAAACGTACCTGTGTGAGTAAATAAACACAGTCGAATCGCTCCTCAATGACACCGACTCCAATGTGAATATTTACCAGTCCTGAATAAATTAGATGACGTTTTCCGATCCTCGCTCAATGATTGGTCCGTTGAGCGCGAGCTCTGCTCAGCATTGCTCAACCATTGGCTGATCGCTGCTCAGCATTGCTCAACCATTGGCTGATCGCTGCTCAGCTCTGCTCAACCATTGGACGGCTGACGATCGCTTAGGTACTTGGAGGGGAACTTGCTTGGGAATACCAGGTGCTGTAAACATTTAATTAATAATTTATTAATTTATGTCATTTTTTCCCATAATCACGTTCTTTTTGTAAGCATTTACCGATGTCATTGCATTGCCACATTAGTCTTGAAGTGTCTCTCGAATCGAGTCAACACTCGCTTACGGCCACACCACCCTGAGCACGCCTGCTCTCGTCTGATCTCGGAAGCCAAGCAGGGTCGGGCCTGGTTAGTACTTGGATGGGAGACCGCCTGGGAATACCAGGTGCTGTAAGCATTTAATTAATAATTTATTTATTTATGTCATTTTTTCCCATAATTACGTCCTTTTTGTAAGCATTTACCGATGTCATTGCGTTGCCACATTAGTCTTGAAGAGTCTCTCGAATCGAGTCAGCACTCGCTTACGGCCACACCACCCTGAGCACGCCTGATCTCGGAAGCCAAGCAGGGTCGGGCCTGGTTAGTACTTGGATGGGAGATTGCCTGGGAATATCAGGTTCTGTAAGCATTTAATTAATTAAATATTTATTTAATTAAATATTTATTTATGTCATTTTTTCCCATGAATGCGTCCTTTCTGTAAGCGTTCTCCCATGGCATGGCGTTGCCACATTAGTTTTGAAGTGTCTCTCGAATCGAGTCAGCGCTCGCTTACGGCCACACCACCCTCAGCGAGCCCGCTCTCGTCTGATCTCGGAAGCCAAGCAGGGTCGGGCCTGGTTAGTGCTTGGATGGGAGACTGCCTGGGAATACCAGGTGCTGTAAGCATTTAATTAATTAATTATTTATGTCATTTTTTCCCATGAATGCGTTCTTTCTGTAAGCGTTCACTGATGTCATGGCGTTGCCACATAAGTCTTGAAGTGTCTATCGAATCGATTCAGCACTCGCTTACGGCCACACCACCCTGAGCACGCCCGCTCTCGTCTGATCTCGGAAGCCAAGCAGGGTCGAGCCTGGTTAGTACTTGCATGGGAGACCGCCTGGGAATACCAGGTGCTGGAAGCATTTATTTAATTAATTATTTATGTCATTTTTTCCCATGAATGCGTCCTTTCTGTAAGCATTCTCCCAAGGCATGGCATTGCCACATTAGTCTTGAAGTGTCTCTCGAATCGAATCAGCACTCGTTTATGGCCACACCACTCTGAGCACGCCCGCTCTCGTCTGATCTCGGAAGCCAAGCAGGGTCGGGCCTGGTTAGTACTTGGATGGGAGACCGCCTGGGAATACCAGGTGCTGTAAGCATTTAATTAATTAATTATTTATTTATGTCATTTTTTCCCACGAATGGGTCATTTTTATAAACATTTACCGATGTCATTGCGTTGCCACATTAGTCTTGAAGTGTCTCTCGAATCAAGTCAGCACTCGATTACGGCCACACCACCCTGAGCACGCCCGCTCTCGTCTGATCTCGGAAGCCAAGCAGGGTCGGGCCTGGTTAGTTCTTGGATGGGAGACCGCCTGGGAATACCAGGTGCTGTAAGCTTTTAATTAATTAATTATTTATTTAATTAAATATTTATTTATGTCATTTTTTCCCATGAAGGCGTCCTTTCTGTAAGCGTTCTCCCATGGCATGGCGTTGCCACATTAGTTTTGAAGTGTCTCTCGAATCGAGTCAGCACTCGCTTACGGCCACACCACCCTGAGCAAGCCCGCTCTCGTCTGATCTCGGAAGCCAAGCAGGGTCGGGCCTGGTTAGTACTTGGATGGGAGACTGCCTGGGAATACCAGGTGCTGTAAGCATTTAATTATGTTACAACCTCTAGGGGAAAATTGCAACAAATAAAATAGGAGTTAAGGCTCCCCCCAGCCGTCAGACCAAAATACAAGAAAGACACCAAAAAAAATTATAAATATGTGGGTTAATTTATTATATAAAAAGGTCAAGCAGTGTCAGTCACTGTTTAGTAACGAATACAGCTTTAGGGTGAACAATATGCCCAAAATAACAAACAAAACAATACTAAAAAGGAAAACGGGTAACTAACTAACCTTGCAGATGGGACAAAGGAAATTACAAGACATCTTACCTTCCTACGCTAACCAAAATATAAAGAAATAGTTAGGGAAAAATAAATACAGGGCAGGTCTCCCCTACCATGACATAGTTTACAAATGTGATTCCATTACAATTGTTATCAAAATATTCGGTCTGGCGGCTGACGGAGCTCTGAGCACCACGACCGGCCCGTAGTCGTGGAAAGCTGCCATTTCACCGTAGCTCGTCTCTTTTGAAAAGAAACATATTAGCAACCACCAATCACAGTCGCGGGGTGGAGCTAAACTTGATGACGGGGCGGCAACTCGCCTGTCAGTCCCAATCTGCGAGTGTAAGAAAGGGAGAGAGAGAAAAAAGAGCGCAACAAAAAAACAAGACAACACAACCAATATACATTCTCGTAACATCCCCACCACGAAAAATCAACATACTGTTGATCTCTTTACACAGAGCGCGACAAAGCATCGGCCATTACATTGTCGGTACCCTTTTTATACCTAATCTCCAAATTAAATTCTTGAATTATCAAAGCCCATCGCATAATGCGTTGGTTGGAATTACGCATTCTTGTCAAGAACAACAAAGGATTATGATCAGTGTAGACGACGATGGGTATTGAGCTGGAGCCGACGTATACCTCAAAATTTTGCAAGGCCAACAATAGTGCCAATGCCTCCTTTTCGATCGTACTATAATTGAGTTGATGTTTCAAAAATGTCTTTGAGAAATAGCAAACTGGGTGATCGACCGCATGGGCATCCTCTTGCAGAAGTACCGCACCGGCCCCAGTCGCACTGGCATCTACATCCAATTTGAAGGGCACAGAAAAGTCAGGGGCAGATAATACAGGTGTGCTACACAGAAGTGACTTAACAGACTCAAAAGCTGCGCTACACGCCTCACACCACACAAACTCCATGGAGTTAGAAAGTAAATTGGTCAAAGGCAACACAACATCTGAGAAATTCTTACAGAACCCGCGGTAGTAACCTACCATGCCAAGGAAACGTCTCAATTCTCTTTTCGTTTGAGGAACAGGATATTCCACTATGGCCTGAACTTTGGCAAGGACAGGACGAACCTGCCCTTGACCCACCTGCTTTCCCAAGTACGTCACGGTAGCCTTCCCAAATTCGCACTTTGCGAGGTTCAGTGTGAGGTTGGCATTATTTAAACGATTGAACACAGTATACAGTGTTTTAAATGGTCTGACCAAGTCAAAGAATATATCACGATATCATCAAGATACGCCTCGCAATTTGAAATGCCGGCTAAAACGGTGTTCATCAGACGCTGAAACGTCGCAGGCGCGTTTCTTAACCCGAATGCCATCACGGAATATTCCAGGAGGTTATCCGGAGTAACAAAGGCTGAAATTTCGGCAGCACGAGATGTTAAAGGCACCTGCCAATAACCCTTTAGCAGATCAAGTTTGCTGACGTAAACAGCCGAACCAACCTTATCCACGCAGTCCTCCATGCGCGGAAGGGGGAACGAATCGGGCTTTGTCACCGCATTAACCTTTCTATAATCGGTGCAGAAGCGAACTGAGCCATCACTCTTAGGGACAAGGAGGCAAGGAGAACTCCAGCCACTGGAACTCGGAACAGCCAACCCATTATCAAGGAGATACTTCACTTCATTTTGCATTATAACTCGCTTAGTCGGATTAACACGGTAAGCGTGCTGTTTAATAGGTGGGTGATCTCCAACGTCAATATCATGAGATACCACATTTGTACGTGAAGGAATGTCGGAAAACAAATCGAGATGAGAATATATTAATTGAGAAATATCTTCTCGGTAAAGGTCAGACAAATAAGATAAATGCACTCTCAGGTCTTGCAAAGTCTCTGAATTTTGTAAACGGACACCAGAAGCAGAGACACTTCGCACGTTTTAATTGTCTTCGCTAGGACAATAAGAATGCGACGCAGCAACATGAGAAACCGAGGCAACAGAGATTTTTGTCTCGCTACCAGAGTCTCGAGAGAGATAACGCTTTAACATGTTGAGATGACACACACGCTTCTTTCGCCGTCTTTCGGGCGTGCGAATCACATAATCAGTGTCACTGAGTTTGGCATCGATTTCATAGGGACCAGAAAATTTTGCCTGCAAAGCAGATCCAACAACAGGTAATAAAGCTAAAACCTTGTCACCCACTTGAAAGGAGCGAGGAGCAGCCTTTAAATCAAAACGAGCTTTCATCTTCGCCTGCGTAGACGAAAGAGAAGCACGAGCCAAATCGCAACATCGATGCAACCTTTCGCGGAAGTTGCTTACATAATCTAGCACATTCGTAACAGTGGACTCCCATGTCATCCACTTCTCTTTAAGCAACTTCAATGGGCCACGCACAGTATGGCCAAACACTAAATCAGCGGGGCTGAAACCTAAAGATTCCTGTGGAGTTTCACGCACAGCAAAAAGCAGTAAAGGTAGACCATCATCCCATTCTTTCTCTGAGCCAGCACAGTACGTGCGCAGCATTGACTTAAGAGTCTGGTGAAACCGCTCTAAAGCGCCTTGGGATTCAGGATAGTAAGCACTAGAGGTTTGATGGTCAATATTCAATTGAGAGAGCACTTGTTTAAAGAGCCTGGACGTAAAATTAGTGCCCTGATCAGTCTGCACTACCCTAGGAAGGCCAAAAGTAGAAAAGAACTTAATAAGAGCGCGCAAAACAACCTTTGCTTTCAGTGAACGTAATGGCACCGCCTCTGGAAAGCGAGTAGCTGCACACATCATAGTTAACATATATTGATGTCCAGATTTAGTTCGAGGTAAGGGTCCTACACAGTCTAAAATAATGCGCTCAAAAGGCTCTCCCATAGCAGGGATAGGTCGAAGAGGTGCAGGGATTATTTTCTGATTTGGTTTTCCCGCGAGCTGGCAAATATGACAAGTTCGGCAATACTCCACTACGTCAGATTTTAATCCGGGCCAAAAAAAGTGACGGAGTACGCGATGGTAAGTCTTCGTGATACCCAAATGCCCAGACATACTATGATCGTGAGCCAGATTTAACACTTGTAAACGATATTTAGTCGGCACAACTATCTGAAACACTGAATAAAGTTCAGGTATAGAAGTGGTAGGAGACCACTTCCTCATAAGCAACCCATCATCCCAAAAAAACGTTACATATTTTTCGGACGACTTTTCTTTGCTCACCGCAGAAACTCTGCATGCAGCAAGTGAAGTGTCATCGCGCTGTTCGCTAATAAGCATCTCTCTATCAGCGAAAGTTGACAAGTCCAGTTCAGCACCACCAAGAGTGGACAGCGACTCAGGACGAGGGCACATAGGATCGCACGGATCTTTAGGGCAGACATTCACATCGTCCGTGTTAACTGGAGAGGAGAGAAAACTGTCAGACAAATCAAGGACGTCATTAAATTTACGAGTCTGCGCCCGCGTAATCGCACAAAAAGGGAATATTGAAGGAGGGGCAGAAATTGGGTGCATTTCGACAGCCATTGGATCATCAATTACCTGGGGAAGAGCTAACACTTTGCCTCCAGCCAGATCATTTCCGAGGATGAAGTCAACCCCTTTAACAGGTAGCTGAGGGCGAACAGCCACTTTAACACAGCCCTCAACTAACTCGGATTGAACATACACATTATGCAAAGGAACTTTAAGTATGCCCAGCTCAATACCTTGAATTAACACATCTGACCCAGAATACGAATCATTTGAAAATGGCAACACACTGTCGACAATAAACGATTGGGCAGCCCCAGTGTCACGAAGAACTCGAATAGGAACCAGTTTCCCTTCCTCGCCCGGGAGAGAAACTAAGCCCTTTGAAACAAATGGATCATACACAGAATCAATTACCTGATCAGGTAAATTAAACACCGAGCTAGCAGTACGAGCAAAAGCAACACCTTTAGTATTTTTCCCTTTAAAAGGCGCATTCTTTTTTTCCAACACCGGACAGACAGCAATAAGGTGACCAGTTCTACGGCAGTAAAAACACTCACGTTTTTCATTTGATTCTGTAACAATTTTAGAACTTCTCGTGCTTCTCTCCGAGTTAGAGGTAACATTTTCTCGACGAGCAGTCAAAACGAAAGTGCTTTTATGCGTCAAAATGAACTCGTCCGCACAAACCGCGGCCTTAGCAAGCGAAGTCACTTTTTGTTCGTTTAGATAGACTACAATTTTGTCAGGTAACGAATTTTTAAAATCCTCAATGAGCAAAAGCTCCCGAAGCTGTGCGAAATCGTTAACCTTACTGGAGTAGCACCATTTATCAAAAAGAGCCGCCTTTTCACGGGCAAACTCCACAAAAGTCTGATTGGCAGTTTTCACATGTGTACGAAATTTCTGACGATAAGCCTCGGGCACTAATTCATAAGCCCTTAAAATAGTAGCTTTTAACACATCGTAATCGAGGCTTTCTCCAACAGATAAAGATGCACATACTTTTTGCGCCTTACCAACTAACTTGCATTGCAACAATAGTGACCAAACGTCCTTAGGCCAATGCAAGGCAGCGGCAATACGTTCGAAAGCATTAAAATACGAATCAACCTCACTTTCTCTGAAGGTAGGAACCAAACGAATTTGCTTGCTAATGTCAAAATCTGCAGTTACAGGAATAGCAGTGCCCGTACCAGGCAATGGACTCACCCCAACCGGACGCATTCCTTGTGTCTGCAGCTCAAACTGCCTATACCGCAACAACTGGGTATCGTGCTCCTGCCGCTTGGCTTCCAGGTCAAGCTCTTTAAGCCGTATCGCCAGCCTCAGGTCTTCTGTACTCAGACCTATAAACGGATGGGGATTCAAACCTCCGTCTGCGGGCGGCACCCTGTCGGAAGCCTCCGCTGCCGCCAGTGTGTCCTCCCCAATCGAGGCCGCATCCCCACCCAGCGGTTCAGATGGATCCTCGGCTTTTAACACCCCAGCAATCAAAAGATTATCCTGCAACAGATCTCTAAGAACTTGTTTAGTGGACGGTTTGGGAATAGCGATGTCATAATATTCAGCAATCATAACTAAATCAGATTTGCGGCATTTCTGCAGCGTCTGCAGCGTAGGTGATTGTTTAAAAACCTCCATACTAAACTCCATAGTCAAAACGTACACTCTCTCCCCACAAATCAAATAAAACTGCCAAAAATGGGCTACTCACCAGTAAGGTATATAACAAAAACGAAAGTGCTAACAAAAACCGTTGGACGAGCCCCCATTCTGTTACAACCTCTAGGGGAAAATTGCAACAAATAAAATAGGAGTTAAGGCTCCCCCCAGCCGTCAGACCAAAATACAAGAAAGACACCAAAAAAAATTATAAATATGTGGATTAATTTATTATATAAAAAGGTCAAGCAGTGTCAGTCACTGTTTAGTAACGAATACAGCTTTAGGGTGAACAATATGCCCAAAATAACAAACAAAACAATACTAAAAAGGAAAACGGGTAACTAACTAACCTTGCAGATGGGACAAAGGAAATTACAAGACATCTTACCTTCCTACGCTAACCAAAATATAAAGAAATAGTTAGGGAAAAATAAATACAGGGCAGGTCACCCCTACCATGACATAGTTTACAAATGTGATTCCATTACAATTGTTATCAAAATATTCGGTCTGGCGGCTGACGGAGCTCTGAGCACCACGACCGGCCCGTAGTCATGGAAAGCTGCCATTTCACCGTAGCTTGTCTCTTTTGAAAAGAAACATATTAGCAACCACCAATCACAGTCGCGGGGTGGAGCTAAACTTGATGACGGGGCGGCAACTCGCCTGTCAGTCCCAATCTGCGAGTGTAAGAAAGGGAGAGAGAGAAAAAAGAGCGCAACAAAAAAACAAGACAACACAACCAATATACATTCTCGTAACAATTAATTAATTATTTATGTCATTTTTTCCCATGAATGCGTTCTTTCTGTAAGCGTTCACTGATGTCATGGCGTTGCCGCATAAGTCTTGAAGTGTCTATCGAATCGATTCAGCACTCGCTTACAGCCACACCACCCTGAGCACGCCCGCTCTCGTCTGATCTCGGAAGCCAAGCAGGGTCGGACCTGGTTAGTACTTGGATGGGAGACCGCCTGGGAATACCAGGTGCTGTAAGCATTTAATTAATTAATTATTTATGTCATTTTTTCCCATGAATGCGTCCTTTCTGTAAGCATTTACCGATGTCATGGCGTTGCCACATTAGACTTGAAGTGTCTCTCGAATCGAGTCAGCACTCGCTTACGGCCACACCACCCTGAGCACGCCCGCTCTCGTCTGATCTCGGAAGCCAAGCAGGGTCGGGCCTGGTTAGTACTTGGATGGGAGACCGCCTGGGAATACCAGGTGCTTTAAGCATTTAATTAATTAATTATTTATGTCATTTTTTCCAATGAATGCGTTCTTTCTGTAAACGTTCACTGATGTCATGGCGTTGCCACATAAGTCTTGAAGTGTCTATCGAATCGAGTCAGCACTCGCTTATGGCCACACTACCCTGAGTACGCCCACTCTCGTCTGATCTCGGAAGCCAAGCAGGGTCGGGCCTGGTTAGTACTTGGATGGGAGACCGCCTGGGAATACCAGGTGCTGTAAGCATTTAATTAATTAATTATTTATTTATGTCATTTTTTCCCATAATTACGTCCTTTTTGTAAGCATTTACCGATGTCATTGCGTTGCCACATTAGTCTTGAAGTGTCTCTCGAATCGACTCAGCACTCGCTTACGTCCACACCACCCTGAGCACGCCCGCTCTCGTCTGATCTCGGAAGCCAAGCACGGTCGGGCCTGGTTAGTGCTTGGATGGGAGACCGCCTGGGAATACCAGGTGCTGTAAGCATTTAATTAATTAATTATTTATGTCATTTTTTCCCATGAATGCGTTCTTTCTGTAAGCGTTCACTGATGTCATGGCGTTGCCACATAAGTCTTGAAGTGTCTATCGAATCGAGTCAGCACTCGCTTATGGCCACACCACCCTGAGCACGCCCGCTCTCGTCTGATCTCGGAAGCCAAGCAGGTTCGGGCCTGGTTAGTACTTGGATGGAGGACCGCCTGGGAATACCAGGTGCTGTAAGCATTTAATTAATTAATTATTTATGTCATTTTTTCCCATGAATGCGTTCTTTCTGTAAGCGTTCACTGATGTCATGGCGTTGCCACATAAGTCTTGAAGTGTCTATCGAATCGAGTCAGCACTCGTTTACGGCCACACCACCCTGAGCACGCCCGCTCTCGTCTGATCTCGGAAGCCAAGCAGGGTCGGGCCTGGTTAGTACTTGGATGGGAGACCGCCTGGGAATACCAGGTGCTTTAAGCATTTAATTAATTAATTATTTATGTATGTCATTTTTTCCCATGAATGTGTCCTTTTTGTAAGCATTTACCGATGTCATTGCGTTGCCACATTAGCCTTGAAGTGTCTCTCGAATCTAGTTAGCACTCGTTTACGGCCACACCACCCTGAGCACGCCCGCTCTCGTCTGATCTCGGAAGCCAAGCAGGGTCGGGCCTGGTTAGTACTTGGATGGGAGACCGCCTGGGAATACCAGGTGCTGTAAGCATTTAATTAATTAATTATTTATGTCATTTTTTCCCATGAATGCGTTCTTTCTTTTAGCGTTCACTGATGTCATGGCGTTGCCACATAAGTCTTGAAGTTTCTATCGAATCGAGTCGGCACTCGCTTACGGCCACACCACCCTAAGCACGCCCGCTTTCGTCTGATCTCGGAAGCCAAGCAGGGTCGGGCCTGGTTAGTACTTGAATGGGAGACCGCCTGGGAATACCAGGTGCTGTAAGCATTTAATTAATTAATTAATTATTTATGTCATTTTTTCCCATGAATGCGTTCTTTCTGTAAGCGTTCACTGATGTCATGGCGTTGCCACATAAGTCTTGAAGTGTCTATCGAATCAAATCAGCACTCGCTTACGGCCACACCACCCTGAGCACGCCCGCTCTCGTCCGATCTCAGAAGCCAAGCAGGGTCAGGCCTGGTTAGTACTTGGATGGGAGACCGCCTGGGAATACTAGGTGCTGTAAGCATTTAATTAATTATTTATTTATTTATGTAATTTTTTCCCAAAATTACGTCCTTTTTGTAAGCATTTACCGATGTCATTGCATTGCCACATTAGTCTTGAAGTGTCTCTCGAATCGAGTCAGCACTCGCTTACGGCCACACCACCCTGAGCACGCCCGCTCTCGTCTGATCTCGGAAGCCAAGCAGGGTCGGGCCTGGTTAGTACTTGGATGGAAGACCGCGTGGGAATACCAGGTGCTGTAAGCATTTAATTAATAATTTATTTATTTATGTCATTTTTTCCCATAATTACGTCCTTTTTGTAAGCATTTACCGATGTCATTGCGTTGCCACATTAGTCTTGAAGTGTCTCTCGAATCGAGTCAACACTTGCTTACGGCCACACCACCCTGAGCACGCCCGCTCTCGTCTGATCTCGGAAGCCAAGCAGGGTCGGGCCTGGTTAGTACTTGGATGGGAGACCGCCTGGGAATACCAGGTGCTGTAAGCATTTAATTAATTAATTATTTATGTCATTTTTTCCCATGAATGCGTTCTTTCTTTTAGCGTTCACTGATGTCATGGCGTTGCCACATAAGTCTTAAAGTTTCTATCGAATCGAGTCGGCACTCGCTTACGGCCACACCACCCTAAGCACGCCCGCTTTCGTCTGATCTCGGAAGCCAAGCAGGGTCGGGCCTGGTTAGTACTTGAATGGGAGACCGCCTGGGAATACCAGGTGCTGTAAGCATTTAATTAATTAATTAATTATTTATGTCATTTTTTCCCATGAATGCGTTCTTTCTGTAAGCGTTCACTGATGTCATGGCGTTGCCACATAAGTCTTGAAGTGTCTATCGAATCAAATCAGCACTCGCTTACGGCCACACCACCCTGAGCACGCCCGCTCTCGTCCGATCTCAGAAGCCAAGCAGGGTCAGGCCTGGTTAGTACTTGGATGGGAGACCGCCTGGGAATACCAGGTGCTGGAAGCATTTAATTAATTAATTATTTATGTCATTTTTTCCCATGAATGCGTCCTTTCTGTAAGCGTTCTCCAATGGCATGGCGTTGCCACATTAGTCTTGAAGTGTCTCTCGAATCGAGTCAGCACTCGCTTACGGCCACACCACCCTGAGCACGCCCGCTCTCGTCTGATCTCGGAAGCCAAGCAGGGTCGGGCCTGGTTAGTACTTGGATGGGAGACCGCCTGGCAATACCAGGTGCTGTAAGCAATTAATTAATTATTTATTTATGTCATTTTTTCCCACGAATGCGTCATTTTTATAAACATTTACCGATGTCATTGCGTTGCCACATTAGTCTTGAAGTGTCTCTCGAATCGAGTCAGCATTTGCTTACGGCCACACCACCCTAAGCACGCCTGCTCTCGTCTGATCTCGGAAGCCAAGCAGGGTCGGGCCTGGTTAGTACTTCGATGGGAGACCGCCTGGGAATACCAGGTGCTGTAAGCAATTAATTAATTATTTATTTATGTCATTTTTTCCCATAATTATGTCCTTTTTGTAAGCATTTACCGATGTCATTGCGTTGCCACATTAGTCTTGAAGTGTCTTTCGAATCGAGTCAGCACTCGCTTACGGCCACACCACCCTGAGCACGCCCGCTCTCGTCTGATCTCGGAAGCCAAGCAGGGTGGGCCTGGTTAGTACTTGGATGGGAGACCGCCTAGGAATACCAGGTGCTGTAAGCATTTAATTAATTAATTATTTATTTATGTCATTTTTTCCCATGAATGTGTCCTTTTTGTAAGCATTTACCGATGTCATGGCGTTGCCACATTAGTCTTGAAGTGTCTCTCGAATCGAGTCGGCACTCGCTTACTGCCACACCACCCTGAGCACGCCCGCTCTCGTCTGATCTCGGAAGCCAAGCAGGGTTGGGCCCGGTTAGTACTTGGATGGGAGACCGACTGGGAATACCAGGTGTTGTAAGCATTTAATTAATTAATTATTTATTTATGTCATTTTTCCCATGAATGCGTCCTTTCTGTAACCATTTACCGATGTCATTGCGTTGCCACATTAGCCTTGAAGTGTCTCTCGAATCTAGTTAACGCTCGTTTACGGCCACACCACCCTGAGCACGCCCGCTCTCGTCTGATCTCGGAAGCCAAGCAGGGTCGGGCCTGGTTAGTACTTGGATGGGAGACCGCCTGGGAATACCAGGTGCTGTAAGCATTTAATTAATTAATTATTTATGTCATTTTTTCCCATGAATGCGTTCTTTCTTTTAGCGTTCACTGATGTCATGGCGTTGCCACATAAGTCTTAAAAGTTTCTATCGAATCGAGTCGGCACTCGCTTACGGCCACACCACCCTAAGCACGCCCGCTTTCGTCTGATCTCGGAAGCCAAGCAGGGTCGGGCCTGGTTAGTACTTGAATGGGAGACCGCCTGGGAATACCAGGTGCTGTAAACATTTAATTAATTAATTAATTATTTATGTCATTTTTTCCCATGAATGCGTTCTTTCTGTAAGCGTTCACTGATGTCATGGCGTTGCCACATTAGTCTTGAAGTGTCTCTCGAATCGAGTCAGCACTCGTTTACGGCCACACCACCCTGAGCACGCCCGCTCTCGTCTGATCTCGGAACCCAAGCAGGGTCGGGCCTGGTAAGTACTTGGATGGGAGATCGCCTGGGAATACCAGGTTCTGTAAGCATTTAATTAATTAAATATTTATTTAATTAAATATTTATTTGTCATTTTTTCCCATGAAGGCGTCCTTTCTGTAAGCGTTCTCCCATGGCATGGCGTTGCCACATTAGTTTTGAAGTGTCTCTCGAATCGAGTCATCACTCGCTTACGGCCACACCACCCTGAGCAAGCCCGCTCTCGTCTGATCTCGGAAGCCAAGCAGGGTCGGGCCTGGTAAGTACTTGGATGGGAGATCGCCTGGGAATACCAGGTTCTGTAAGCATTTAATTAATTAAATATTTATTTAATTAAATATTTATTTGTCATTTTTTCCCATGAATGCGTTCTTTCTGTAAGCGTTCACTGATGTCATGGCGTTGCCACATAAGTCTTGAAGTGTCTATCGAATCAGATCAGCACTCGCTTACGGCCACACCACCCTGAGCACGCCCGCTCTCGTCCGATCTCAGAAGCCAAGCAGGGTCAGGCCTGGTTAGTACTTGGATTGGAGACCGCCTGGGAATACCAGGTGCTGTAAGCATTTAATTAATTATTTATTTATTTATGTAATTTTTTCCCAAAATTACGTCCTTTTTGTAAGCATTTACCGATGTCATTGCATTGCCACATTAGTCTTGAAGTGTCTCTCGAATCGAGTCAGCACTCGCTTACGGCCACACCACCCTGAGCACGCCCGCTCTCGTCTGATCTCGGAAGCCAAGCAGGGTCGGGCCTGGTTAGTACTTGGATGGAAGACCGCCTGGGAATACCAGGTGCTGTAAGCATTTATTTAATAATTTATTTATTTATGTCATTTTTTAACATAATTACGTCCTTTTTGTAAGCATTTACCGATGTCATTGCGTTGCCACATTAGTTTTGAAGTGTCTCTCGAATCGAGTCAGCACTTGCTTACGGCCACACCACCCTGAGCACGCCCGCTCTCGTCTGATCTCGGAAGCCAAGCAGGGTCGGGCCTGGTTAGTACTTGGATGGGAGACCGCCTGGGAATACCTGGTGCTGTAAGCATTTAATTAATTAATTATTTATGTCATTTTTTCCCATGAATGCGTTCTTTCTGTAAGCGTTCAATGATGTCATGGCGTTGCCACATAAGTCTTGAAGTGTCTATCAAATCGAGTCGACACTCGCTTACGGCCACACCACCCTGAGCACGCCCGCTCTCGTCTGATCTCGGAAGCCAAGCAGTGTCGGGCCTGGTTAGTACTTGGATGGGAGACCGCCTGGGAATACCAGGTGCTGTAAGCATTTAATTAATTATTTATTTATGTCATTTTTTCCCATGAATGCGTTCTTTCTGTAAGCGTTCACCGATGTCATGGCGTTGCCACATTAGTCTTGAAGTGTCTCTCAAATGGAGTCGGCACTCGCTTACGGCCACACCACCCTGAGCACGCCCGCTCTCGTCTGATCTCGGAAGCCAAGCAGGGTCGGGACTGGTTAGTACTTGGATGGGAGACCGCCTGGGAATACCAGGTGCTGTAAGCATTTAATTAATTAATTATTTATTTATGTCATTTTTTCCCATAATTACGTCCTTTTTGTAAGCATTTACTGATGTCATTGCGTTGCCACATTAGTCTTGAAGTGTCTCTCGAATCAAGTCAGCACTCGCTTACGGCCACACCACCCTGAGCACGCCCGCTCTCGTCTGATCTCGGAAGCCAATTAGGGTCGGGCCTGGTTAGTACTTGGATGGGAGACCGCCTGGGAATGGCTCATGACCCCCGCAAGTCCGTATCCTGGGTCCCGATCACCTTGGAAAAATCCAAGTAAACAGATCAGCAAGACGTTGGAGGGAGGAGATGTGGTAGTGTTGGGAGGGGCCAAATAGAGGGGAGGGGGCTAAATGGAAAGTGAGTCCAATGTTTTCTCACTTCAGGACATCGATACTAAGTTTATGTTCTTTTTATGTTTTTGTTTTTATGTTTTTTTGTGAGTAAGACTATGAAGACTAGAATCTAAATGTAAATGTCTAAACTTGAATGTTTTAATAAGTATAATATGATGTCTGTCACGTAATGCAACAAACATAATGCTTCAATTAAAACAATAAAAAACAAGCAATGTAACAAATGTTTTTGCACATATCTATGTGAAGTATGAATTTATTTATAAATAAACGTGAAACAATGTTTGCAAGATCACTGAAAAAATCAAAGAAACTATAGTAGGCTACTTGAACAAAGTGTAATTTGCTCATATCTGAGATATTATTTACTCTTTATGCCCTATTCACCCTCTGGGGAGCATGAAAAAATGTACACATAAAACGGTCTTAATGGAATTTTAGAAAATCTTTACCATACTGGTAAGTAATTCAGGCTCTGTTATACTCAATACAGTTTCATGTGAAAGTCTTTCCCTCTATTAAGTGGACAAATGGGGAACAAGAGAAAGGAATCATATTTGGAAACATTCTTTTTTTATTTGTTCAACAATATATATCTACATAAATAAATAAACAACACAACAATAATAACAATAACACGGGTAACAATGTAAACAGAATAGAATTAACATGAATTATTAAGTAATTTAGAAGAAAATAGCTAAATAGGTACTATAAGTTATTATTTACAGGATTCTTATTAAGATTTATACATGTACACATTGAACAATATACGTACAATCAGTGCATTCCATTAATGGAATACTTTTAAAAGTAATTTTCCCCAATACTGTGTACAATATATAAAAGGGGATGAGGTAAACTAGGTCTAATCCAGGTATTGTGATTTGGGGGATAATGTTGGCTCTCTAATTGTTATTTTTCTTCTTTTTTAGTTCCTCATCAACTACACTTTTGAAGTGTTCAAAACTGTTGAACACAACACCTTCAAAACCTGAAGTGGTGGACTTCCTAGTTGCTGGGCAATAGGTAAATATTTTTTGGCTACTTTCAGCAGCCTTGTCTTTGGATGGCGTGTATCTCTTACGCTGCCCACCACACTGGGGTACATGGCAGGCCCCACAAGGCTTTGTGGATTTATAAGGCTTCATTGGTTTGGATGTCAGCACAGGAGGCGGTGTGAAAGGTATGACCCCTTGACTGCTGGATGCCCCACAGAGCATCATGGATGGTCCCTGTGGCTGTGCAGGAACCACTACAAGGACAGGTGCATTTGACGCTCTGGGTGGGATGTACGTGGCCACAGGGGGTTTAGGTTGAATGGGCCGGTTCACAAACTCTTCCACATCTATCCTGCAAAAAGAAATCATACATACGATGATGAGTATAATTCATGAGAAATAATGGGTATGACTATCAATTTACATGGTTTGTTGTGTTTAAACCATTCAGCTGATGAATTCAGATATGTTCACATGTAAGCAATAAGGTATGAGAGGCTGTGCTGTATCGTGAATAAATAACGGCTGAAGCACTTGCCTCAAGTACCTTATTGCTTTTATAAAACAGTTACCACACAATATTAAAGTAAAAAATTGTATTAGTGCATCTTTCATGAAGTTAAATCAGTAAAAGCATTTCTTCTGCTAGAAAAAAATAGTCCCTGACCGTGAACAACAATGTTCCAATAAGTGTAATATGCATGAAAGCTCAAATAAAAACAACAAACTGTTCTCAAACTTTGTCTCATTCTATATTTATGTTGATACGTTTGGTTGCTAAGGGTTTTACAGCTTACCTTCGCTTCTGACCATGCCTTTTCCCAGCTGCATGACATAGGCTCTGGTACTGAACCTGAGGTCGATCTGGAGCTGGAAAAGATTCTGGCAGAGTAGGAGCTGCTGGCATTGGTTCTTCTGACAGCACTCTTTGGTGGGGTTTCACCTTTGGCATTACGGTTGCCCTGTAGTTAGCCTTCTTCTCTTCCCGTGCCATGAATGTAGAGATGGACTTGGCATTCAGATTGGGCAGAGGAATGGAGAGACCATTAAGAATGGGATCGTCTCTGACTCGGTCTACAATCCTTTTATACTGGCCCTTGATTGCATTGGTGATTTTAGTGGGGGAGGTGAGACGACTGGCAGGTGGCCGGTTTTTCAGCATCTTAATAACGAGGTAACACAGACGACTATCCTCAGTCACCTGGGCTGCCTCATCCAAGAAAACTTTGTCTTCTGTGCGGCTCTGCTCTCAGGTGTATCAGCTCCCAAGCATCTGCCAAACAGGGTGTAACCCCACCTAGACTCATACCTTTTTACAAAGTTGGCTGCTGACCTGTCATGCTCATGCAGTGCAGCGACTGCAGTGGCAATCTTCAGCCTTAGGTCAGCTGGCACTAGGTGACGGTCACTGTCGTCTGCCAGTTCTAAAAGGAGCAGGGCCAAGGCTTCCACTTCCTCCAGCCCAGGAAGATGCAGATGGCTCTGGGTCATCAGCACATCCTGCATAGCAGGACTGTCCTCCTCCTCCACCTGTTCTGATTGAGTGAGGATGACATGTTTGTCACTGACAGCGTCCATAGGATCCTCCTCTGACTCTACACCCATGTCCACACCCTCATCTGCCAGCTTGTCCTCACTTTGTTCAGCCGTCTCCTCTTCTTCACGGGACTGCTCTTCCTCAACTGCAAAATATGAAATGTACTAATCAACAGTGGGTCTAGGCAGTTACAACAACTAACAGTAGACTAATACAAAATGGCAATGCTGCAGTTCATTTGTTTCATAATATGTAAAATAAAACTACATCTTGCATACTTGTCATGGATAGAATATGCATCATATTTATAGGTATTTGATCACTTAGGGCCAGACTTCCTAAACAGGGCAAATTAGCATGCAAGCGCAATTCCAAAATTGTGTGAATCATTTAAATATTCTCCTCCCAAAATGTTTTTGTCTGAAAGGGATACTCCTAGCAATGCATATGCAATAAGATCAGTCGCAAAAAGAACTAAACCCTAACCCTTTTAGCACTAATGATCCACTGCGCGTCTTTAGTAACTCCTGACATCGCTATTTACTGCCAAAATGATGGTTTGTGCTGGAGCACGCAGTTAGTAAATCTGGCCCTTAGTATGTATTTATATTGTTATAATGCAAGATTGTGTACCTTGCTGGGCATAGTAATCCCTTGCAGTAAAGCTGGTTGACTGGCACATGGCATACTCTACTCCAAGGAGCTCCACCTCGTCTGGGTCCTTGTATACAGCAGGGTAGGGCATTGGAGCAGCAAAGTTAGGCTCGAGGACATGCTCTTTACCGAAGAGCACCTCGGCCTTCTGATTTATGCGCTGAATCTGCTGCGGGTCCGTACACCACGTCTGCCTGCCATGACCACCAGCAACACGGAGTGATTCCATGCGGTTGTTCCACTGCACAGCAAATACAATCAGATACACCTGAAAGACATGACCATTGTTGGACTTTAAGGTGTCCAAAGCATGTTCATCAATGGAGAAAGACACAAATATCTAAATTGAATATTTATTGATCAGATATGAAAAAGTTACAGCATGCCGGAGTGTCCCAAATCCTACAGCAGGATTTGACAAACTCACAGCTCAGAACAAAAACATGAGTATTTATCGCCGTTCTTTCTTCAGAATCCTCCTCCCCCAGCTGGCTATTCTCCTTATCAGATTCCATCACCACATTCCTGAGGGGGTTGCCTATCTCACACACACAGACAAAGAAGAAACAAACTGTTCTCCTCTCATCCCTGAGAGCCCTGCAGTTCTTCTCTAGTACTCCTCCACTTGACATAGCATGTTATAATGCTTTCTTAAAAACAAATCATTAATAAAACATTCATTTATAAAAAAACATAAGCTGTAAGATGAAAGTGATTATTATGTAAAACATATTTCAATATCATGACATCATTTCATTATTCGTAAAATTGGTTATATGAATAAGGCACACATTAACTTCTTTAGATAGATAAACACATATTAAATCTTTTACTGCAATACTACTTCTAAGCAAACACTTTAATCATTATTAAAAACCATCTGTTAGGAAAGAAAACACACACACAACAAGCACAGGAGATTCTGTTCTTCAAGGTTGAGCTGCCCTGCCCCCATTAAATTATTCTATATGCAACCTTCATTTCATTGGTTAATACACATTTATCAAAGACAACATCTTATCTTTATTACATCAATTATTCAATGATTAATACTGATTAAGTAAGAAATACATGGCATATTTTATCCTGTGAATATAAAACATGGTTCCCTGTTCTCCCTCAGGCCTCTCTCTTATCTTGATCAATGCAGGCGTAAATTCCTCACTAATCCTCCTTGCAGCTTCTTACACACACACAAAAACTGGTACCTTTCCACTCTCAAACACAAACACCTCATTTTTACATAATAGCTCAGTGCATATATGAAACACACAATGTTTATAGAATAAAATGATTAATTAAAGAAATATAAAATGGAACAAACTCAATTTCCACAGTCCTTATTTGGACATCTTTGTAACTTTAACACTTTTAGCAATCAGCATGAAATGTAGGCAGTAAATATGTAAAACATAATTATTCAACAACACAACAATACTCCATTGTTCATGAATTGGTTAAATGCATTCATTAGTTAAACAAAATCAAATCCCACAATTCCCTCTCTTGACCTCTGAAAGAGGTCACATATTTTCATCTTCATCCTCATCCAGGTTCTGTAGGCCTAATAGCGGCATGCTGTATGGGGGTGGATTTTCTTTTTTCTCTATTGCAGACACTATCAGCCTATTACACAGGGATCTGAGACAGGGGATTCAACAACATCCACAAGTGACCAGGATAGCCACAAATACACCAATGGACACTACTATAGAGGTTACTATTGCCCTCCACAATCTATCACACTGCATAAATCAAAGGTGTATGATATCGTTGAATTTTTTTGTGTAATTCAATTCAATTCCCCCATATCTCTTTAAGCACTGATCTTGTGGTGTTATCTTGGACCTTTTGTCAATTTTCAAATTACCTCCATTGTTTATGCTAAATATTATGGTGATTATAATTGTAGTTATAACTCCTAGGGCCCACAGAACCTTCCAATTTCCATATAGCTTCATCTCTGTGGAAAAAAATACACTTATGCCTATTGGCTAATACTCAAATAACAATCGTAAATTCAAAAAGGAAAAGAAAAATGAAATATGAAATTAATACTGTAGAATTGTATAAGAAACTTAAGAAATTTGGTATGTAGTTACCCAGGTTATAATAAATATATGGCAATTGTGATATTCAGGTCTCTAAACACTTCTGTCAGGATTTCCAGCACTTTGTGGAAATCCAATTTATCCACGCCACACCCCAGCCGGGGAGTAGATACACTTGTTATGTTTTCTTTCTCACACCACTTTCTCATACATCTGAGGCTATAGGTAAAATTCTCATATGTTGGTAAATCAATACAGTTTTGTTTGGTTATTA
Organism: Paramisgurnus dabryanus; assembly: GCF_030506205.2. Classification (NCBI taxonomy): domain Eukaryota; kingdom Metazoa; phylum Chordata; class Actinopteri; order Cypriniformes; family Cobitidae; genus Paramisgurnus; species Paramisgurnus dabryanus. The sequence goes on from NC_133354.1 coordinate 34,756,302, forward strand.
AATGAAAAATCAATCTGCCGTCGTCCTCATGGGTAACTGCACATTCACCTGTGTGTTTGTTTTGACTTACAACCTTTTGTGTACCGTACTTTGCTTTGAACTGTACGGCTATACCTGCTCCGTAGGCACAATCTGTGCTCACACAGTGTGCTAGGGGTTCTGGTACTGGGCTGGAAATAATGTCACCTTTTTTATGCACAATTTTACAGAGTGTTTGTTGACTTTGTTGTTGGTGTTGTGTGAGTGTTACCACTAATGTGTTACCACTTCCTGTTTGTCCTCTCTGTATTCCAGCTGATTCACTTTCACTTTCAACACTCTCCCTCTCTTGGACCTGAGTCCTCAGGTCCACACCTGTGTCTGTTAGAAACCCAATCATCATTTTTAACAGCTGGGTCGTTCTCACAATTTCGTTGTTTGGTAGCCTGTCAGGAAAAATGTTTAATCATAGCAGTTAGTTTGTAGAAATAAACAGCATTAGTTAGTGGCAGGATTGGATCCTACACCAAGGCGTTCCGTGGGCCTGGAAACTGACGACCTGTAAGCAATTCAAATGGTGTCAAACCAGTGATCCTGTTAACAGAAAAGTGAATAGACATTAATGCAATTGGTAATGCGTCAAGCCATGTTATTTTTGTCTGTGCACATAGTTTGTCAAGTCAAGTTTTAATGTCAAAGTCAGGTTCACTATTTCAGCTTTGCTCTAACATTGGGGTGATAAGCAGCCCCGAAACTATATTTCAATTCCAGTGCCTGTTTGTCAATTTTGTCAGATCTAACTTTGTCTTTGGAAACCATGGTTGGGGATATAAGTGGTTTATTAGGCAGTTGACAACAGCCACGTCATTAGGTACCTTCACAGCCTGTAGTATGTATCAGGCTTCGCTAGCATGTGTTATAGGCCGGCCTGTTGTTGTAACAAATCCACATCTCTGCCATATATACTCCACCAATCACATATGCATAATCACTAAAAATGGTCACCCTCTCTTCACCAGCGTAATGCAAGGCTTTGATATCAGCTATCATTTCAGCTCTCAGTGCTGACTGCTTACCCTCCAATTTACCACTCACTCTAGTCACAAAATAATTTTCAACCTGTTCAACAACTGTAAAGCCTGCCTTTAGCGAACCATCTGATGCTCTAAAACAACATCCATCTGTAAACATTATGATTACTGGTTGGGGAGTTGTCAGTGGTACCGCGAACAAACCATCTCTCAATTTGTTTGCTTTTTCAGTCAATGGTATAACAATTACAATTAATTATAACAATAATAATTTTTATATCAATCAATGGTATGCAATCATTTGGCTCACCCTCAGTGATTAGATCTCCCATTTGAACACCTTCATGCACATATATGATGTCTGGGCTGGCAATTTCCTTAAATACAAAGTTTATTACAATAATCAGTTATTTTTCTATTCTCACAGCTTTTCTTGTTTACCTTTTATTGTGTTCTATGGTGTTCTCTTTTTTATTTTTTTATTTTTTTTCTATTTCAATTTCCTTTCTGCCATAGCTGTTCTATGCCATTTATATTTGCTTTTTAGCTTAATACCATCAGTGGAGTTCTGACTTCCTCTGTAGATACCAAATTCAATTATGCATTTCTTCCTGTCAGATTAATAGGAGTCTGATTTGATTTCAGAACAGGTAGTCACACCTAACAACAAAGTTCTTGATCAGCTTTTAAATTTGTCCTGCTGATTTTCTCATAAAGATTGTCTGTGTCCCTACAGTAACAAGGTCTTTACTAAACATTGAACGGCTGTTTACTCTTTCCCCTTTTTCACTCAAAGGCTCTTATGAAGATGAAAAAGTTCAGTGTCCAGTGAATTATTGTCCAGTTTCTCTTGCCTCCAAGAACATTATTGTCTTTGTTAGTCTCTTTCTGGATTCCACTCAGTCTTTTTGGTGTTTCATCCTTGTAAATGTCTCTGACCATATGCAGTGCCCCCTTCACTGCTTGAGTTCAAGTATAGTCCCATTCAAATAGAATGTGTTCTCAGTCCAGTTTATGAGTTACTCCTCTCTTTTTGCAACTCCAACACTTTGATGTCACACACAGTTTTTGCCATTGTCTTTTCATCACCAGCTTTTATTCACTTTCTTGAATGTCAAAGGATCAGAGCTTTCAGCCTTTCAAGGTTTACTTAACCCATTGCAAAATATTGCCTTTCAATTTAAAATAAAATTTATTTTGTGACCACCTTCCATCATCAGATGAAGACTCCTCTTCATTTTGTACCAATTTATCTTTGTATAATTTATCTATGTCATTCACCTTTTAATAATGTTTCTGTCCTTTTTATTTTTTATCTTTATATCCACCTTTAATAACTTGGTTTCTACTCTTTTTCTCTAATTTGTTGTTTTTCTTTCAAAGCGTCGCTTCGGTCTTTCTGCTAGGTTTTGCTTAATCCCATTTATGGTTTTAACAGACTCATTATATCACAGACACACTACATTTTCACACAAATAAAATCTACATCTACATTTAATTCACCGCTATTGATTTGAAAAACAGGCTGTTGCATTTGGGCTTTGGCTTTCTCATAAGGAGGAGGGGTGTGCAAGGAGGGGTAGATCGATTTCACTGGGGGTGGAACTGGAGGAGGAGCCGTAGGTGTCACACTTGAGTCTGGCTGACTGTTTCCTTGTTTAACTTCCTTTTGCTTTGCAGCTGCACCACTGCCAACTTCCTTTTTTTTATTTGATTTAATAGCCTGCATGGCAGCAGCAACCAGAGCTAATCTCGTCCGAATTCTCAACTCTTTTTCTAAGCTAGTCACATTTGGCCCTTTACCAAACCACTTTTTCCTTCTGCTTTTACAATCTTAATTTTTGTTTACCAGTCTATGTTTCATGGCAAAAATAATAGGCGTGAGAGGAACTCTCTTTTTCTCCTCTGCCTCCCAACAGTTTTCTTCTCTCAACGTGTTCCACGCTAATGCAACCTCTTTTTGTCTTTTCTCTATATACAAAATCATTTCGATCTGTTCGGACCATCCTAAGCCTCACAATCTTTTGCAAATACACATACACTGGTGGACACTCATACTGAAATTTAGCCATTTTCACACAATTTACAAGCATTCAGAATTAAAAAAAAAAGCACAAAACGTCACTCTTATCTAGCAAAAGAATATATACACCAGTAGTTTTCAGGGGTTTCACCCGCGCGACTACTGACCCGTCTTTTTAGCGAAAGTTGAAAGCGATTAAATAATATCCGGATTAAAATTATAATTTACGGAACTCTCATCCGAGGGACTTTAACCCACTTGGTACTTTATAATGTCTAATACATTAATGGACTCCAACCACAATTTACCTTTATGGGGTTTTCACCCAAGGGACCATTCAACCCTGCTGGTACTTTATAATGTCTAATACATTAATGGACTCCAACCACAATTTACCTTTACGGGACTCAAACCCGAGGGACCATTCAACCCGTCTCTCTCTTTCTATTAACCTTATATATATATATATATTTTAAGTTTTTCAATCTGATCTTTTATTCAATTATTACTTTCAGTTTGGATCTCCTTATCAACACAATTAATTTGGTATATGTCCAATAGCAGAATTTGATAAAACAGGTTTCTGCTTACCTTTGTTTTAGAAGACCGGTCTTTTGTGTTGAAATGGAGCCCTCCCTTACTCGATCTTAGGCAATTCAAAACTTCTCTTAATCTCCTTTTCCCTCCAACAACGTCGGGAGTCACCAATTGTTGGACTTTAAGGTGTCCAAAGCATGTTCATCAATGGAGAAAGACACAAATATCTAAATTGAATATTTATTGATCAGATATGAAAAAGTTACAGCATGCCGGAGTGTCCCAAATCCTACAGCAGGATTTGACAAACTCACAGCTCAGAACAAAAACATGAGTATTTATCGCCGTTCTTTCTTCAGAATCCTCCTCCCCCAGCTGGCTATTCTCCTTATCAGATTCCATCACCACATTCCTGAGGGGGTTGCCTATCTCACACACACAGACAAAGAAGAAACAAACTGTTCTCCTCTCATCCCTGAGAGCCCTGCAGTTCTTCTCTAGTACTCCTCCACTTGACATAGCATGTTATAATGCTTTCTTAAAAACAAATCATTAATAAAACATTCATTTATAAAAAAACATAAGCTGTAAGATGAAAGTGATTATTATGTAAAACATATTTCAATATCATGACATCATTTCATTATTCGTAAAATTGGTTATATGAATAAGGCACACATTAACTTCTTTAGATAGATAAACACATATTAAATCTTTTACTGCAATACTACTTCTAAGCAAACACTTTAATCATTATTAAAAACCATCTGTTAGGAAAGAAAACACACACACAACAAGCACAGGAGATTCTGTTCTTCAAGGTTGAGCTGCCCTGCCCCCATTAAATTATTCTATATGCAACCTTCATTTCATTGGTTAATACACATTTATCAAAGACAACATCTTATCTTTATTACATCAATTATTCAATGATTAATACTGATTAAGTAAGAAATACATGGCATATTTTATCCTGTGAATATAAAACATGGTTCCCTGTTCTCCCTCAGGCCTCTCTCTTATCTTGATCAATGCAGGCGTAAATTCCTCACTAATCCTCCTTGCAGCTTCTTACACACACACAAAAACTGGTACCTTTCCACTCTCAAACACAAACACCTCATTTTTACATAATAGCTCAGTGCATATATGAAACACACAATGTTTATAGAATAAAATGATTAATTAAAGAAATATAAAATGGAACAAACTCAATTTCCACAGTCCTTATTTGGACATCTTTGTAACTTTAACACTTTTAGCAATCAGCATGAAATGTAGGCAGTAAATATGTAAAACATAATTATTCAACAACACAACAATACTCCATTGTTCATGAATTGGTTAAATGCATTCATTAGTTAAACAAAATCAAATCCCACACCATTCATGTATGATTGTACATCAGAAAGTAATTTTGATTACAAAGTGGGCATCGCCCAGCAGCATGACATACAATAAGTCTTTTTTACACAATAGGTTATTTTGTGTGTGTGCATCTCATACACCCAGTTGATGCTATGTGAACAGCATAGAGCTCACACACGCACAGGAAATGAGGGTAGCGCAAAAGCATGGAGGATGCAGGTAAAATATGCCTATGAACAATGACGTGAAATCAATCGTTTTTTAAATATTAAAGCTGTTTATACTTACTTGGAATGGCATAACTCCACATCTCTGTGAGGGAATGGCATTGTACAGGTGTGAGTGCAAGCCTTCCAAGGAGATACTGCCTCGCCGACACCTGTATTTGTTCAGGGAGACCCCATTCAGCACCACAACCTTCACTGACACGTACAGCTGTATGCCAGGGGGGTCCTTTAAAACAAACATTGCTTTTTTATTATGGTGTCTGTGAGTTTGTATGATTTTACAATGATTAGTTCAAAATAGTGTGTTCAAAGTAGTGTTTACCCACCTGCATACAACTTAGATGCTTGCTTGCAATTGCCCAATGAGAATCCACTGCCTGTGCTGATTTGAACAGGTGGATTCCATCAATGTCCAGGCCTGCAGGTCCCTTGAACTCCGTAATGATGGACTCAATTGCTGAAGCTGTCTCCTGTAACAATCATTCCAATTTATTTAATAGAGTTATATCGCTTAAAATGTGAAATTATTTCAATAATTAAAAGTATTTCCCAAAAAGAAATATAGTATTGTGAGAACTTAGTTAATTTCAGTGAAGTATGTTTTCAGCTTTTTATACATAAAGATTATACATGGATTAATATTACACTTTACCTCAACGCCACGGGTGATCCGTCTTACATAGGACCTGATTTGATGAGGTTTAAGGAAGGCTATCATGTCCTCGTCTGAAAGTTTGGCGTACAACTCCTGGTTGCCCTTCCTGACTGCCTGGATTAGGAGCATCATATCGCTCTTGTTGTAGGCCAGCACTGCACCTGCAAGGGCACTCATGAACACCCCATACTTGGCATGGCTCTGTTTAATGACAACAGCATCCCAGCGGTGCAGCCAGTGTCGGATGTCCAGTCGGATCAAAGTGCCCTTCTGCACCCAGTCCCTGAACAGATTCTCCAGGAAGGACGAAGCACTGTCACTGAAACAAAACAAATTTTTAGCATGTGTTCTTTGTTTTTTTTTAACATTAAATGAATGACAAATTTTATCAGGGTATATGTATGTGTTATTACCTACCGACAACAGTTGTTATCTGCATATATGACAGCTGGTGCAGGAGCCCTAGCTCGTTCAAAGCGGGCCATCAGACCTTTGGCCATACGTCTGTAGCACCCCTCAGACTCAGCTGCCACCACCACTGTGGTCAAAAACTGGCCCCACTCGTTCAGCACACTGGTGATATACTGCATGGTGCCCTGGCCATCACCATATATCTTCTTAAGTACCTGAAAAAACAGAAAGCAGAACATCAATTTGATAGTTTCTATCAATAACCTGTCTGCCCAATATAATTTATATGAATTACAATGCATGTACATTTTGTATCCTCCACATTTGAACGCTGAACAGTGAGGCTAAAGTCAAACAATAGGTTGGCTCAAGTCATTTTAAAGTGACTAAATAAATATTAAGTTTGCTTAACTTCATGAATTGATAGAATACACATACCTTTTTTGTGCCATCAATGCAGAGGATTTCTCCAGTAACACTGAGGATTGAGGCTCTGTACACAGACACCTTTTCCATCTCCATGATCATGTGCGCACGCCTCAGCACACGGGCACAAGGAAGGGGAGTCCGGGCCAGAGGAGGGGTGTAAGTACCAACAGCTTTGACAAAGGACAGGATGCTCTTCTGAGACGATGCAGATCCAGCTGTGTGGGCTTCATAAAGCAGAGTCTGGTACAGGTCACGGCGCTCCACATACCACTCATCATGTCCCTGCTGCAGCAGTCTCTGGACTTTGTTCATGGACACACTGTTGACCCTGTCATTCAGAAGAATAACCACGCCTTTGTCAATAGCACGCTTCCCACACAGTATGGCAGGAAACATGCTTCTGATGGCTGGGGCCAAGTTCATCAGAATCTTGGGACTATGTGCCAGCCAAATGTACTGCTGAACATGATGACTGTCCTCATCTTCACTGTCTGCGTCACCATGTGTCTTACTCACTGCCCGCCTCATCTTTTCACAATGTGAACACTTCAGCTTCTCTGTCAAGAGGGTGTAATTGTACTTCATCCCACATACTTGCCTAGCATAACTACCAAAGCCTTTCTTCTCAAGGTATTCATCTGGTGATGTAGGGCAGTTGGAGCTAGGGCAGCGGATCTTGGCTTGCATCACACCAACTGGGCGCCAGAAGAAGACAGGGGTTGTGAAAAAGGCCATCATGTTGGGCAGTCCTCTCTTGACAGAAGTAGGAATTGGGGGTGGGTGGAACTCCGTCTTCTCCTTTAAAAGCCTTCTCTCCACAATCTCTCCTTTGGCATTCTTGTACTTTGAAGGCCTCTCAAACAGACCATACGTCTCATCATATTTCAGCCACTTGATGTTAGGAGGAACTATATCATTGGCTTGTGTAGATGGAGGTGGATTCTCCCAGTATTTCTGCCAGCCCTCTAGCAAGATGCCACTGGTTTCTTGGTGAGTTCTCCTCAGGTGGTCAGTTGTGTGGAGACCACTACCTCAGACTCTTCAAGGACAGTCTCTGTAGAAAAAAATCAGACAAAATGTATTGAGCACATTGCTTAAGATGTGAATATAATGACACACAAACATTATCACAATATATAAAGTTTGTTTCTATTTTCCATGTTATCAGATCTTATTTTAGATAACACAAATTATATTTGATATAAACATTTTAGTATAGAGCTGCTACAAAAAATATAGACAATAGTTATTTTTTTATATATTTAAACATATCACATCTACAAATTTAATTGATTTTTGAATGTGTTATCTAAATGCCAACAAAGCATTTAGACATTAAATCTGTTACACTGAAAAAGGGCAGCTAGCTTGATAATATCCCTCACCCTGCTGAAAATTTGAAAAAGTGAAATACTAAACCTACTGTCATCATTATCAGTGCCATAAAATGTGTGATATTTCGGCAGTGTATTTAGTCAGATGTTTGAAATACATCAGTAAGAAAATGTTATATGAATTTTAAAATAAGAGTTATGGTGTGTTAAATGTTAATTACCAGCAGCTGCCAACAATTCAGCATCACTGGCATAGTCAGGATCCTGCTGGAACTTTGAAACTGTAGATTCAGCCTTCTTTCCCTTGTCTTTCCTTGACTCCTGTTCATGCAGAAAATAAAGGAATTGTAGAAAAAACATAAGAAGTTGTATTGTACCACATAAGCACAAGTACTTACACTGTTACCACTTCCTATGTCTAAAACACAAGCTTTTGTGCAGAGTAAACATCCATGATTTCTATCTGTTGTAATAAAACAGAAACAGATTCAGATTAGTTTCTTCTTTTCAAACTGTACAGGGGACTAAACACTGGAAAACCAGGAGATGCAAAACATGTACACAAGAAACAGTGCTGCTAATACTATTACTTAAAGTAGAACTAAAAGGGTATTTTGTAAAATAATAATCATAAAAAATACTACACAAGTACTGAGTAATCTTTATTGATGTTATCTGATTTACATTTTAATGTGATATTTTTATATGATTAGCTGAAAGTTCAAAAGGTAATGGTTTTATAATTTTAGACTATATTTTTGCTTGCCTTGTGTTGTCAGTGTTTTAACATGTTATTGACTGTTAATGGCTTATCAGTTACTATGAGACAAAATAGTTTAGATTAGAGATAGCCGTACAAAACAGGCCTAAACTATTGAATGTACAGTATGTAGTCAGTCAATTCCAACAGGAAAAACTGACAGTAGTACTAGCAATAAGTAAAATATACCTGTATTCGGATAGTAGTTTAGTCTTAATGTCCAGCCCTGATTGTGTTTGGGTATTTCCAAAGTATTTAATTTGAGTAAAATATTACAATGACTCGAAGAACTGCAGTTTACGATGCACGTTAGCAGTTAAATTAGATGGGCGATTATATTTTCCCTATTAATGTTTTTAAAAACTTTAATAACTTTGTAATTACTGCACGTAAATCCACGCAAATCCATACAAAAAGCGGTTAGAAAGCATTTATATGAATATACTGGTAAATATACTGGACTTACCTCTTGTTTGCTGTAACCGATCAACTCAATCAACTGATGATGGTAGTGTTATTTACGCTTGTCACTCACATGATGCACTTAATATTCAAAGCATCGGCGCCATCCGATTGGTGGGTTGAGGAAGCGACCTGCTCAACAGAGCTCAGTGATTGGTTGGTTGAGCAGCTCAACTCGCTCAACGGCGCTCAATGATTGGTCGGCATAGGGACTTGGAGGAGAGAACGCCTGGGAATACCAGGTGCTGTAAGCGTTTAAATAATTCATTATTTATTTATGTCATTTTTTCCCATGAATGCGTCCTTTCTGTAAGCGTTCTCCCATGGCATGGCGTTGCCAAATTAGTTTTGAAGTGTCTCTCGAATCGAGTCCGCACTCGCTTACAGCCACGCCACCCTGAGCACGCCTGCTCTCGTCTGATCTCGGAAGCCAAGCAGGGTTGGGCCTGGTTAGTACTTGGATGGGAGACCGCCTGGGAATACCAGGTGCTGTAAGCATTTAATTAATTAATTATTTATGTCATTTTTTCCCATGAATGCGTTCTTTCTGTAAGCGTTCACTGATGTCATGGCGTTGCCACATAAGTATTGAAGTGTCTATCGAATCGAATCAGCGCTCGTTTACGGCCACACCACCCTGAGCACGCTCGCTCTCGTCTGATCTCGGAAGCCAAGCAGGGTCGGGCCTGGTTAGTACTTGGATGGGAGATCGCCTGGGAACACCAGGTTCTGTAAGCATTTAATTAATTAAATATTTATTTATGTCATTTTTTCCCATGAATGCGTCCTTTCTGTAAGCGTTCTCCCATGGCATGGCGTTGCCACATTAGTTTTGAAGTGTCTATCGAATCGAGTCAGCACTCGCTTACGGCCACACCACCCTGAGCACGCCCGCTCTCGTCTGATCTCGGAAGCCAAGCAGGGTCGGGCCTGGTTAGTACTTGGATGGGAGACCGCCTGGGAATACCAGTTGCTGTAAGCATTTAATTAATTAATTATTTGTTTATATCATTTTTTCCCATGAATGCGTCCTTTCTGTAAGCATTTACCGATGTCATTGCGTTGCCACATTAGCCTTGAAGTGTCTATTGAATCGAGTCAGCACTCGTTTACGGCCACACCACCCTGAGCACGCCCGCTCTCGTCTGATCTCGGATGCCAAGCAGGGTCGGGCCTGGTTAGTACTTGGATGGGAAACCGCCTGGGAATACCAGGTGCTGTGAGCATTTAATTAATTAAATATTTATTTATGTCATTTTTTCCCATGAATGCATCCTTTCTGTAAGCGTTCTCCCATGGCATGGCGTTGCCACATTAGTTTTGAAGTGTCTCTCGAATCGAGTCTGCACTCGTTTACGGCCACACCACCCTGAGCACGCCCGCTCTCGTCTGATCTCGGAAGCTAAGCAGGGTCGGGCCTGGTTAGTACTTGGATGGGAGACCGCCTGGGAATACCAGGTGCTGTAAGCTTTTAAATAATTAATTATTTATTTATGTCATTTTTTCCCATGAATGCGTCCTTTCTGTAAGCGTTCTCCCATGGCATGGTGTTGCCACATTAGTTTTGAAGTGTCTCTCGAATCGAGGCAGCACTCGCTTACGGCCACACCACCCTGAGCACGCCCGCTCTCGTCTGATTTTGGAAGCCAAGCAGGGTCAGGCCTGGTTAGTACTTGAATGGGAGACCGCCTGGGAATACCAGGTGCTATAAGCATTTAATTTATTTATTTATGTCATTTTTTCCCATAATTACGTCCTTTTTGTGAGCATTTACCGATGTCATTGCGTTGCCACATTAGTCTTGAAGTGTCTCTCGAATCGTGGTCTTAAGTCTATGTTGTTTTTGGGTTGGTATGGCACATTTAATATGACATTATTTATTAAATAAAAACACGTTTAATTTTAATAAAACATTTTCACCACACTTCAGTGTCTATAACATTTAGCTTTTTTTACATATCTGAATTCTGATAACTGAGAAGTAAAGACACAACTGTCTTCTTTTTAAAGATATCAAAATTGTGTCTGTAGGTCAAAGGGTTTTGGAACTACAGCTGTTTTAGTTTGTGCATGTAAATTTCATGATTTGGCCTGAAAACGGCTGTCTGGCTTAACAGGTTAAGTATTTATTTTTCTTTATTTTAATGGTTTTAAGTTGTGTTGCTTTTAATGCAAGGGGACTAATGAACATGGGAAAATTTGAAAAAGTAATAGAAAAATGTAAAAGGGAAGATATTATTGCTTTTCAAGAAACGAATTGGAAAGAAAATAGGATGATTTAGTATGAAAAGAGATGGGATGGAAATATTTTATATAATAATGGTGATGGAAGGCTGGGAAGAGGTGTGGCTTTTTTATTGAAGCATGATGTGTTTAAAGTGAGTAAAATTGTGTATAAGGATAACATTGGGAAATGTATGGTGATTGAGATCAATTATGAAGGAAAAAACTTGATTTTAGTGAATGTACATGCACCTGTGGAGGAGAAGGAAAAGAAAGAGTTTTTTAACATTTTAAGAAATATTGTAAGGAAACATAAAGAGGTAATAATGATGGGGGATTTTAATACTGTGTTCAGTAAACAAGATATGGCAGAAGAAATGGTTTTTAAAAACGATATGGGAAGAAAAGAATTAAAAATTGTAATGGGTGAAAATAATATGATAGATGTGTGGAGGGAAAGAAATGCAAGGAAAATGGAATTTTCAAGAAGACAAATAACGGGGCAGTTTGAATGCCAAACCAGAATTGATTTTGTTTTATGTACAAGAAATGTGGAGAATTTTATAGAAAATATGAAGTATGAGGAAACAAGTTTTAGTGATCATAAGTTTTTATTTTTTAAGTTGGACTGGAGTAAAATGCAAAGAGGACCAGGAGTTTGGATTTTAAATACACAAATTTTAAAGGATGAGCACTATGTGTCAAAGGTTAAGGAAATTATAGAAAAAGAAAAGGAAAATGGAATGTATAAAGAGGATAAGAGGATATGGTGGGAAAATGTTAAGTTTTTAATTAAAAAATATTCAATGAAATATTGTAGTTTAATACAAAAATGTAAAAAATACAAAGACAAAAGAAATGAAATTAAGTTTAGAAATGGAATTAAACAAAGAGAATAAGGACATACAAAAGATTAGGGAAATTGAAGAAAAATTAAAAGAAATAGAAGAAAAGAAATATGAGGGGGCGATGCTAAGAAGTAAAGCAAAATATGTGGTGGAGGGAGAAAAATGTACCAAGTTCTTTTTTGGTCTGGAGAAAAGCAGAGGGAAAGCTGAAACAATAAAAGAAATAAGGGGTTCAAATGGAGGAATTGTAAAAGGAAATGAAAAGATTTTAGGAGAAATTAAGATTTTTTATGAGGATTTGTTTAGTGCAAGGAGCGTGGAAGAGGAGAAAATGAACAAACTTTTAAATATGATAAAAACAACAGTAAGTGAGGAGAATAAAAAGGAATGTGACCAAGTGATCAGAGAGGAAGAGATTGAAATAGCAATAAATCAATTGAATAAAAATAAAAGTCCTGGAATAGATGGTTTGGGAACAGAATTTTATGTGTGTTTTAAAGGATTTTTAACAAAGATTTTAAATGAGGTTTTTAAAGAGATTTTTGAAAAAGGAGAAATAAATGAAAGAACAAGGATGGGTTTAATGAAGCTGATATTTAAAAAGAAAGGAGAAAAAGTAGATTTAAAAAACTATAGACCAATCACGATGCTGAATACGGATTTGAAGATTTTAGCGAAAGTTTTAGCCAACAGGTTAAAGGAAATAATGCCAAGTATAATTACAACGAATCAAGCATATGGAGTTAAAGGGAGAGATATTGCAGATATTACGATGAGTATAAGAGACATTATATGGTACATGAAAGAAAAAAAATGAAGAGGGATATATAATCAGTTTGGACTTTGAAAAAGCTTTTGATAGAGTGGAGCATGGTTATTTATTTGGAATTTTAAAGAGTTTTGGTTTTGGAGAAAATTTTATTAAATGGATTAAGATTTTATATAAGGGTGCATTAACAAAAATAAAATGTAATGGTTTTTTAACAGACTGTTTTAAAATTACATGATCAATTAGACAGGGTTGTCCGCTCTCAGCATTATTATACTCGCTGGTATCAGAACCTTTAGGACTAGCCATAAGACAAAATGAGAAAATAATAGGCATAGAAATTGAAGGGAATAAAGCAGATGGAAAGTTTTTCAATATGCTGATGACATAACGTTAATTGTAAAAGGACAAGAAAGTATCAAAGAAGTTATGAAGGTTGTAGGAAAATATTGTAGAGGGTCTGGAAGCAAAATAAATGAGGATAAAACAACATATATGAGATTTGGTAAAGCCAAGGATTTAAAAGATTGCTTTGATTTTAAAGAAGTTGAAAAAATGAGGAGTTTAGGTGTTTTAATGGGGAAGAATGAGAAGAAAGTAAGAGAGGAAATGTGGGAACAAATGGTAACCGAAATAGAGAGAAGGTTAAATTTTTGGAAACTAAGAACTTTAAATATGAAAGGGAAGGTTTTAATTTTAAATGTTTTAATGGTGTCTAAACTTTGGTATATTTTATATGTATCCGAAATGCCTGTATGGATGGAACAAAGGTTGAAGAAATGTTTTCTTGATTTTATATGGGAGGGGAAACCATTGAGGATTGCATACAACACAATTTTAGGGGTGGTGGAAAAGGGCGGTTTAGGCTTAATGGATGTGGAACAACGAAAAAATGCTTTGAGAGTGAAAATTATTAAGAAATATTTAAATGAAGATATCAAAACTGGTTGGAAGAAAACAATGAAATACTTCTTAAACAAAGCTGGTAATTTCAATTTAGGGGATGGAATTTTATGGACGAAAACAAAAGTCTGGATGACGGAAGGACTACCTGAGTTTTATAGGGACATTTTAAGTGCCTGGGGAAAGTTTTTAACGAAAATTTAGTATGATCCGCATGGGAGAGAAAACATTTTGAATCAACCTTTGTTCTTAAATAACAATATTTTAAAACAAGGGAAAGGAATATTTTTTAAGAAATGGATGGAAGTGGGGATAACGAAGGTAAGAGATATTTTGTATGAGTTTAAAGAGGGGTTTTTACCGATAAAGTATGTGATGGATGCAATGGAACTAGCAAAAGAAGAATATAATAAAACAGAAATAACCAACAAATATGAAATGATTAAGAATGCAATACCAAGAGACTGGATTAAAAGAATAGAGTGTATGGATGAAGATCCAAAAGAAATGAATATTTATGTGAAAATGGAGGAAAATACTGTTGATTTTAAAGAATGTAATGTAAAAAGGTTTTATTGTGTCTTTAGAGATGGAGTTTTTAAAGTGCCAATTGTAAATGAGTACTGGTTGGGAAAATTCAAAGATTTAACAGAGGAGGATATATGGGGAAACATGAAGGGTAAATGTGTGGAAACAAAATTGCAAAGTTTAGAGTATCTTATAAGACAAAAAGTGGTTTTTACAGAGTCGGTTTTATATAAAATTGTTTTAGCTCAAAATGCAAGCAGATAGGAGTTTTGCTTACTCAAACATGTTCTGAGGGCAGAAAGGAAAATGATTGGTTAACAGCTTCATCCAATGAAACCGAAGCAAGGGCGGGGTCAAGACGTTTGAACGTGCTGCGGAGGGATTGAGGTATACGTTACGTTACGCGGAATACAAGACATATATTTTTGTGGGATAACGCATTTATTGCAAGGTAAGTTCATTTATAATTATATTTTGTTCAAATTCAACATCCTCTAACGTTTACTAAGATAATAAGCTAACATTAAAAATGCACTACTCATCATCGCCTAATTATCGTATTGTGCAAATTGATTTGACGGTTTCATCAGTCGATCACAACAAATCTGATTAATTTACGGGGAAACTAGTGTAAAACATGCTTTTCTAATGCTACCTTGCTGTCTGTTAAATTGATGTGAGAACAGAACTCTTTCAAATCTCCGCGATATTTTACGGCCAAAAATTTACGTCTCCCGCCCTATCGCTGTTCTCGTGGCAGGAGTAACCAATAACGTTAGATTAAAATCGCTGTCATTTTAGAAATTGAGGTAGGATTTACATAACAAGCAAAAAAGTCAATATAGAAAATAGGCAGAAGTACTTAATATGTTCATATCGCTGTGTTATTGATAGTGAACAACGCGCTGCTCTTAGGGCAGAAGTACTTAATGGGTTTATATCGCTGTGTTATTGATAGTGAACTACGAGCTGCTCTTAGGGCAGGAGTACTTAATAGGTTCATATCGCTGTGTTATTGATAGTGAACAACGCGCTGCTCTTAGGGCAGAAGTACTTAATGGGTTCATATCGCTGTGTTATTGATAGTGAACTACGCGCTGCTCTTAGGGGTGGAGAACTAAATGGGTTCATATCGCTGTGTTATTGATAGTGAACAACGGGCTGCTCTTAGGGCAGGAGTACTTAATGGGTTCATATCGATGTGTTATTGATAG
Organism: Paramisgurnus dabryanus; assembly: GCF_030506205.2. Classification (NCBI taxonomy): domain Eukaryota; kingdom Metazoa; phylum Chordata; class Actinopteri; order Cypriniformes; family Cobitidae; genus Paramisgurnus; species Paramisgurnus dabryanus. The sequence continues at coordinate 34,772,003 of NC_133354.1, forward strand.
TGAACTACGCGCTGCTCTTAGGGCAGGAGTACTTAACTACGCGCTGCTCTTAGGGCAGAAGTACTTAACTACGCGCTGCTCTTAGGGCAGAGGTACTTAATGGGTTCATGTCGCTGTGTTATTGATAGTGAACTACACGCTGCTCTTAGGGCAGGAGTACTTAATAGGTTCATATCGCTGTGTTATTGATAGTGAACTACGCGCTGCTCTTAGGGCAGGAGTACTTTCCTCGGATAAAAGCCCGGGGTTTTTTTTTTCTCCTAGGGGGTTTTTCACCCCGGGGAGGCAGCCTTTTTGGGCTTTACCTAGCTTCCTCTTCAATACGTTGCTTTAGTAATACGTGCAATTATAATATTGAGTCATAGCCGCAGCAAATTTAACTGCTCATGCTATCATGTATTCTGTTGTGCTATCTGTCGTTTTCTGTGCTTTTCACTGCTTCTATTTATGTAAAGCTGCTTTGAAACAATTGACTTTTGTGAAAAGCGCTATATAAATAAAATTGAATTGAATTGAAAATTGAATTAATGGGTTCATATCGCTGTGTTATTGATAGTGAACAACGCGCTGCTCTTAGGGCAGAAGTACTTAACTACGCGCTGCTCTTAGGGCAGGAGTACTTAACTACGCGCTGCTCTTAGGGCAGAAGTACTTAACTACGCGCTGCTCTTAGGGCAGAAGTACTTAATGGGTTCATGTCTCTGTGTTATTGATAGTGAACAACGCGCTGCTCTTAGGGCAGAAGTACTTAACTACGCGCTGCTCTTAGGGCAGAAGTACTTAATGGGTTCATGTCTCTGTGTTATTGATAGTGAACAACGCGCTGCTCTTAGGGCAGAAGTACTTAACTACGCGCTGCTCTTAGGGCAGAAGTACTTAATGGGTTCATGTCGCTGTGTTATTGATAGTGAACAACGCGCTGCTCTTAGGGCAGGAGTACTTAATGGGTTCATATCGCTGTGTTATTGATAGTGAACAACGCGCTGCTCTTAGGGCAGAAGTACTTAACTACGCGCTGCTCTTAGGGCAGGAGTACTTAACTACGCGCTGCTCTTAGGGCAGAAGTACTTAACTACGCGCTGCTCTTAGGGCAGAAGTACTTAATGGGTTCATGTCTCTGTGTTATTGATAGTGAACAACGCGCTGCTCTTAGGGCAGAAGTACTTAACTACGCGCTGCTCTTAGGGCAGAAGTACTTAATGGGTTCATGTCTCTGTGTTATTGATAGTGAACAACGCGCTGCTCTTAGGGCAGAAGTACTTAACTACGCGCTGCTCTTAGGGCAGAAGTACTTAATGGGTTCATGTCGCTGTGTTATTGATAGTGAACAACGCGCTGCTCTTAGGGCAGGAGTACTTAATGGGTTCATATCGCTGTGTTATTGATAGTGAACAACGCGCTGCTCTTAGGGCAGGAGTACTTAATGGGTTCATATCGCTGTGTTATTGATAGTGAACAACGCGCTGCTCTTAGGGCAGGAGTACTTAATGGGTTCATATCCCTGTGTTATTGTTAGTGAACTACGCGCTGCTCTTAGGGCAGGAGTACTTAATGGGTTCATATCGCTGTGTTATTGATAGTGAACTACGCGCTGTTCTTAGGGCAGAAGTACTTAATAGGTTCATATCGCTGTGTTATTGATAGTGAACTACACGCTGCTCTTAGGGCAGGAGTACTTAATGGGTTCATATCGCTGTGTTATTGATAGTAAACTACGCGCTGCTCTCAGGGAAGGAGTTCTTAATTTAATTTTTACTGTAATGTGCCTTCTTTCGGGGCAGGAGTGGACTAATGTGCTTTTTTCTTTTAACAAGGAAGCACTGAGTACAAACAAAATGAATGGTAAGCCCAAAATATATTCTTCTCGTTTAAAGCATTGTTTTTAATTATATGCAGTTAATATGCAAATGAAACAGTATGTGTTTTAGTAGCACAGTTTCTATAAGTGTATGGAGAAGAAAAAGCATAATAGTGTGTTTATATTCTGTACCCATATAGTTTTACACTTTTTGATCTCGGGAAAGTTAAGCTCTGATACCAAAATTGGGAAAATAGGGCCATATTCCCTATATATCAGCAGCTTTCAATCTCTTTTACAAAACCAGCAACTTCCTGATGAGGTAAAAAGAAAAACCAACAAACAAAAATAATAATAATTTCTATTGCATTTAATAAATTTCACATACTGTATATTTATAATACTGTATTTAAACATTGTAGCCTACTGTATAAGCATCATTTTACTTATTATGATTTTTACCTTTTTTAACCTTTTCAGATCATGGATGCCATATTTTACCTGCTCAGCATGGTAATATAACCTTATCTACCTATGCATTTTATGTCAGAAAACACATACTAAATTAAACTGACAGCATTTTTAATACCTCAATTTTTAATATATAAAATTTCATGTGTAATTTAGAAGACAACAGGTTTAGTGGCAATCAGTTGCCACACCTTGAACAATATTCTTGATGGGAAGGTCAGGGCAACAAGTCATAATTTTGTAAAGGTAAGAATTACTTGTACAGTGTTCTTTTGGCAACGCTTTAGATTACATCCTGGAATGTACTGCATAATTAAAGCAGTTTAACAGTGTAACTTTCTGTAATTATATTTTTTTATTCTCCTGGTTACCCCTTTATATCCCAAATATAAATATGTTCCCTTATACTTACATGTAAGTACTTTATTGGTACACTATGGAATGGTTTCCCAGACAGAGATTAGCTTAAGCCAGGACTAGACTTTAGTTTAATTAGGAAATATAACTTATTTTATCAAACGTGGCTTACTAAAAACATTACTTGTGTGCATTTTGAGACAAAACAAAGGGCACTGATGTACTTTAAGTCAGTGCAAGTTGTTTTCAGTTTGGACAGCTCTTGCATTTATTTTAGTCTAGGACTAATCCCTGTCTGGGAAACGTCTTGGTTACGGATGTAACCCTCGTTCCCTGAAGGAGGGAACGGAGACGTCACGTCGTGACCGACGAATTGGGAACTCGCTTAGAGAGACCAATCTGCTTCGTATACTACTAAAACGCCAATGAACTTGGCATTGAGATATTTGCATAATGCTGGCGCCGCCCCGCCAGGTGCGTATATAAGCAGCAGGTGCAAATAGGGAAATTAGCTTCTTTTCGCTGAGAAAGCCGGAAAGTGTGACCGGCCGTAACAGCAGGTGGCAGCACCTGTGGCGACGGGACGTGACGTCTCCGTTCCCTCCTTCAGGGAACGAGGGTTACATCCGTAACCAAGACGTTCCCTTTCAGTCGGTCACTACGACGTCACGTCGTGACCGACGAATTGGGAATCCCTATCAAAACGCCACTAGGGGCTGACCTCTTCCAGTGACTGCGTAAAAGCCCTCCGGTTCCACTTAAGGAGGAGGAGGTAGGTTTTAAGGCAGAAGGCCGGGCACTAGATGTTCCTTTAACCCCACAGAAGTGCCAGCGACTGGGAAGCGCCCTACCTGAGCGGGATAGGAACGCTGCGGAAGCCACCACCCGTCTTAAGGGCTAATGGTGGGCGAAAGTCAACCGTAGTTGAGGAAAAAAGACAGCCGTGGCTGTGTAAGCAAAGCAGTGCTCTGCTAAGGGAAACGTGGGCTGGTAGGATTAACCCCACGGAAAAATACTCACAAAGGAACCCGGTGGGACACAATGTGGAGCCCGAGCCAGACACGTAGGTTCGCGAGGATACAGCTAGTGAAAGGCTGACAGCCAATGCTCCGCAACAAAGGCTGCCAAGGCAGCGGAGGAAGAACAATTCAAACCATTACGCATTTTTGTTCTGAAGGCCTTCCATACTGACACAGTTATATAGCATCAGTTGGAGGCTGCAAGCCGACCTGCGAGACTGTTCTCCGTGCTCCCCCTGGTGAGGAAAGAACACGAGAGGATACAGGCTCGATACGAACACTGTAAAATCTAATGAACGTATTAGGTGTCGCCCAACCAGCAGCTCTACAGATGTCTGTTAGCGAGGAACCACGAGCTAAAGCCCAAGATGAGGCAACACTCCGTGTGGAGTGCGCTCTCAAATTAAAGGGGCAAGGAATACCCTGAAGATTATAAGCCAGGGCGATAGTATCAACTATCCAAAGAGACATCCTCTGCTTAGTGACAGCTTTCCTTTTCTGCTGGCCACCATAACAAACAAAGAGCTGGTCTGAGGTCCTGAGGCTTTGCGTGCGAACCACGTAGAGTCGCAGTGCGCGTACGGGGCACAACAAAGCCAAGGTTGGGTCTGCGTCCTCCGGGGGCAGCGCTTGCAAGCTCACCACCTTATCTCTGAAGGGAGTGGTGGGAACTTTGGGCACGTAGCCTGGTCTGGGTCTCAGTGAGACAGCAGGACCAAACTAAAGCACGAATCGTCAACAGAGAATGCATGTAAATCCCCTACTCTCTTCATGGAGGCCAATGCTATCAGGGTCAGAGTTTTCATTGATAAAAACATCAGACTCGTAGACTGCAAAGGCTCAAAAGGGAGACCTGAAGGCTTCAGCACCATGGACAGGTCTCAGGCGGAAAGAGGGAGGGCGCGAGGGGTTTAGCCTACGAGCGCCTCTTAAAATGTAATAATTAAATCATGCTGGCCAACTGATCTGCCGTTGATAAGTGAGTGATAAGCAGAAATAGCGGCGATATCAACTTTAATGGCGGAGGGACAGCCTACCATCTAACCTATGTTAAAGATATAAAAGCACAATGTTAATGGGCATTCTCTGGGGTCCTCGCGTTTGCGAAGAGCACCGGGTGACGAAAAAGGTTTCATTAAGCGCGTAAGCCCGTCTTGTGGACGGTGCTCGAACCGCGTCGATGGTGTTAGATACCGCTTGCGATAAATCACCTAAACCTTGCGCGCGCTCAACGACCATACATGGAAATCCCACAGGTCGGGGCGCGGGTGCCATAATGTGCCCCTTCCTGAGAAAGAAAGTCTTTCCTCAGGGGAAATCGTCAGGGAGGGGCTGTCGCGAGGAGCATTAACTCTGAAAACCCATTCCTGGTAGTCCAGTATGGGCGACTAATAAAAAGGCTCTCCTCGTCCTGCCTGACTTTGCACAGTGTCTGCGCAATAAAGCTCACTGGAAGGAATGCGTATTTACGCACCCCCCGCGGCCAGCTGTGTGTCAGCGCATCCACGCCGAGGCTGCCCTCGGTTAGTGAATAAAATAGGCGACAGTGGGTATCGTCCGGCGACGCAAACATATCCATCTACGCACAACCGAACTTCTTCCCATTTAGCTGGACCGTCTGGAGGTGGAGTCGCCATTCGCCGGGGGCGCAGCTCGGGAAGCGCGTCTGCCGCTGAATTGAGCGAACCCGGGATGTAAATGGCACGAAGGGACCTCAGATGCTTCTGACTCCAAAGGAGGAGATGACGAGCGAGATGCGACAGGTGACGAGAGCGCAAAACCGCCTTCACGGTAAATAACGCAACAGTCGCAATGTTATTGGTGTCGGCTAATACATCCTTCCCTCGCATCTCCATAGCGGAGCGTACAAGTCCCAGATATACAGCGCACCGCTCGCGGCAGTTGGGGTGCTATGCACACCCCTGAGACTGCAAGCCCGTCATACGTGGCTGATCATCCCGTGCTGAGGGCATTGCAATATACAGAATGCCAGGAGACCCCTCAGGGGCATATCTTCTATCGGAAATGCCGGGTCTACCACGGGGAAAAATTGAAATGACACGCAGGTGCAATGTTTACACGGTGTATGTCGGTGTGCCACGCTCTCCTCGAGACTCGATCGTAAGCCAACGCTGAAGCGGTCTCATATGAAGCAGCTCGGGCGGCGTCACAGCCGCAGCATGCTGTCATATGTCCAGGAGCTTCTGAAATTGTTTCAGAGGGACCGCGTACTTCCCTCGAATTAAACCGAGGCAAGTCAGAACTGACTGGTTGCGCGCTCTTGTTAAACACGCCAATTAGTCGATCGAGTCTTATTTCCATACTGAGAAAAAGGATCCTCTGCACGGGGCAAAGTTGCTCTTTCCCAGTCGACCTGAAGACTTAAACGAGCGAGATGCCGAAGCATTAACTCTCTGTGTTCGCGCACGTCTGCCAAGAACGGGCTATTATAAGTCGATGTAGAAAAAAGCAGAATGCGAACAACGCTCTCTCTCTGACATTTTAATGCCGTGACTAGCACATGGAGACACGGAGAGAGAGAGACAGCTCGAATGGTGTACTTCGTATTAATATGCCCACCCCACGACGCAGAGCGAAAAACGGTCTAAAGCGAGGGGAGATGGACACATAAAGTACACGTCTTACAGGTCTAAGGCTGCAAACCGATCTGAATATTGAAATACGAGCCTCGGCGTTATCATCCAAAAAGAACATCTTCGTAGAGCTGGTGCGTAAATCAAATCGATCGTAACCCGCCGCGTATTTTGGGTACTATGAGATAAGGCTGGAAAAACCCTATCATCATCATCATCTCGGTAAGAGGGACCGGCTCGAACATCCTTCGCCAACAGGATATCGACTTTTGCACGCAGTACATGTGCATCGGACGCTTTCACCACAGTGAAACGAAAGCCCGAATTTTGGGGTGTGCCGGATTCGTAACCGAGGCGGATCGTGCGTAAAACCCAACGAAACGGGCTGGGAACTGAAGCCAAGCACCCAGGCACCGTACGAGGAGAAATAACGACACTACCGAAGTACCCGCGGTGGGGCAGCGAAGCGAGACAGGTGGGACTGCCGGTGCGTCTGCTGTGACAGCATAAACATCTACAGTATGTGTGTGTGACACTGACCTGAGCCCGCTGAGGGTAACGGTCGTCTGGTCTCCTCTACGGAGAGCGCAGACTCCGATGAGGGTGCTGGTGGTCCGGTCTCCTCAGCGGAGAGCTCGGACTCCTCAGGTCACCCGCTGGCGATAGAGGAGAGGTAGGGGAGCTGGTGTGTACCCGCTCACGGCTCTCTCGATCCTCCGGAGACCTAGAGAGGGAAGAGGAATGCACTCTTATGTGTGGTTAAGTGGGTACCGGCCGAACAGCCGGTGGAACATATGCAAACCAAGGATTTTCCACCCGACCCTCTATCGGGGGAAGGAGCTCCATCTCCTGAAGAGTGATCCTCTGCCAATCCGGGTCGCCCTTCACTGGCCACTTAAACTCCCGAATTTCACGGGAAGCGGCTAAGCGGGCGGGGCGAGCTGCTGACGACCGGTTCCCCTGCGCTGCCGAGATGGGGTCCGAGGAGGGGAACGGAGGTGGTCGCCGCAGGACGCCGACGGCGAGAGGCAGACTGAGGAGCCGGCGTGGTGGACCAAGGGCAGCTCTCTTCCGCCGGGGCGTGACCTAGGAGATCGCCTCAGTCTGCGCAGCGGAGCTGTACGACTCCCCTGGCTCGCCGAAGAGGCCGGTCTGTGAGACAGGAGCATTCAAGTTGTTCTCGTCTGCGTCCGTCATGTCAGCCAGACACAGCCAAAGGTGGCGATCTTGAACCACTGTGGTGGACATCGCACGACTGAAGGTCGCGGCCTCCCTCGTAAATCCTTGGTGAGCCTGCAGCAACGTTATTGCGTGCAGGGCCGAAGCCGCCTCTCCGGCATGCCTGATGGGCAGCGTCCGTAACCGGACGACTGTCTACAAACACGGGAGGGAAGGGTTGGGTGGTCCCTCCAGGAACGCATCCCGCTCCACTGAAGGGGTCCCCGCCCTTAGCGGCTCCGTTGGTGAGGGAGGTGAGGGGTGAAAGCTGAACGGCCGGACGGCCGCAATCACGTCAGCTCTTCGTGCCGTCGGGAAAGAAAGGCACAGGAGGAGAGGACCGAGAGGCCCGAACAGCTCCGAAGTACCAATCATGTGGGCGGGACGGTTCGGGCGGAGAGGGGTTAACCTTTCCAACTCTACCGTCTCCGCCGCTCGAGCGGGCACGGCCGCCATCTCCGGAACGACTCTGCCTCGGAGGAAAAATGGACACCCCTCTGATGCTGCAGAAGTGACGGGACCAGAAGGAGGTCCAATGGATTCGGCAGACATCGTAGAACACGACTCTGCAGTCTCCACCGGAGCCTCAACCGGCTGAGGATGAGAAGGCCGGTAGGTGGAGGACGCATCCTCCGTCCTACTCAGCGTAGTGACACGAAGGGCGCCCTGCGAGCGCTTGACAGCCGCACCATGGCGGCGTCAGCACTGCAAAGGCGCGGACAGCGTTCCCGTAGAAACGACAGTCGTCTCCGCAATCCAAGAGGGTTATGCTCTCACAGAGAGAACAGAAACTCTCCACGAACGCAGCCCCGGAGTGCTCGATGCCTGAGCACGAAGACAGCGCTCGTGACCGTCACTGGAACCCTTATACTTCTCGCATCCAAGATCGCACGGCGAAAAGCTATCCTGAAAAGGACGCTGATCTCCGCATATACGAGAGAGTGGCTGCCTTTAAAAAGACACAGAGCTCTCACGTATCACTCTTTTAGGGAAATCACTCTTTAGGTGCTCAGCTGATGATGCGCACAGGGAAGGCAACGCACACACTAAACTCAAAACAAAAAAGATGCAGAGCCGTGGAATACTGCGAGCGTCCGCTGTGTTAGTACTGCTTGTCAATCAACTTCAGCAACCGTTCCCAGAAGAGCAGAGAGTAGCTTCTCAGTAGCAGATAAAGCCGGCTTTCGAAGCGAAAAAGCTAATTTCCCTATTTGCACCTGCTGCTTATATACGCACCTGGCGGGGCGGCGCCAGCATTATGCAAATATCTCAATGCCAAGTTCATTGGCGTTTTAGTAGTATACGAAGCAGATTGGTCTCTCTAAGCGAGTTCCCAATTCGTCGGTCACGACGTGACGTCGTAGTGACCGACTGAAAGGGAACCACCCCTATAATTAAAGAAAGTTACACTGTAAATTTGTCTTAATTACGCAGTACTTTCCGGGCTGCAATCAAATGCGTTATACAGTTCTTTTTTTGTTGAGAGGGAATTGGATGCATTATTTCTTTGTAAATATACAAAACAGTGTAGTTCTATCGTAATGAAGTGCACGTGGTTTACAAAAATGTATTTTCCTATCCAAGATGGCAGTGTTTCATGTAGCCTTTTCATTCATTTGCAGAATAACATTCTTAAAAAGGCAGACGTTGTTATTGGTCCATACCTGGAGGGAGGGAATCACTGGACTTTCTTTGTAAGTTCCTCTAAATCTAAGTAGAGAATTTTATTTATCTTTTATGTATTTAAAAAAAAAGGAATGTGGTCATGAGTGGTAATTTGCAATGCATGAAATATCATCGCATTGTGATAAATTTAAAGTAATACCAGGGCTTCAGACTAACTTTTTTCATGAGGAGCACAGTGGCCCTCAACTGAAAATTTTAGGGGCGCAACCAGAAAATTTAGGGGCACACACCGAAAATCAACATGCTAATCAAATATCCACATTTCTACTAATTTCCACTGTATTAAATACTTTGATGATAGATGTAGAAACTAAAATGTAGGCTACTGTTTCAAATTCAGTGTCACATCACAAAAGATGTCAAATTTACTGGTCGCACTTGTGCAACTGGATGTAAAATTCAGTGACACACTCTAAAATTTTGGTGGCAAAATGCCACCATTTGGTGGCAGTCTGGAGCCCTGAATACACGCAAATATTATCTTGCTGAGTTTGATACAACTTGTTACCTGCTATTTCCATTTTCTGTTTAGCACTGCAACATCGTGGATAGAACAATAACCTACCTAAATTCCTTTGGTGAGCAGAAAGAGAATTGTCAGAAAATAGCTGAGAATTGGAGGTATGCATGTAGAAAAGGTTTCTCTATTTCACCTTTTAAATAGATTTTATCTATACCTGTCCTGTTCATGTGGTATCCATCCTAACAGGATGTTTGCCGAAGCAAAGGGAATCCCGGGAACATGGGACATTTGCACAAGAGACCATGCCATTCAGAGAGATATAATTTCTTGTGGCATCTTTACAGCTGTGGTAAAACATTAAAATCTCATAAAATACAAATGTTTATTTTCTGAAGATTAAATTTGTCTACATATTGAATTATTAGTGATATATCTGTTATAAATATTTAGTGCTACATTTCATTTACACTACAGATGCATTACACGTGTACACATTTGGATATGCACATGTAAAAAATTATAAAGTTTAATTCATGCCATTTTGTAACATAACATAAGATTCTGTTGTGATTCTGTTAAGTTGTTCCAAACCTGTATGAATTTCTTTTTCTTCTGTTGAACACAAAAGAATATAACAATGTTTGTAACCAAGTGGTTCTACAGACCAAAGAAATGTATATAGGTTTGGAACAACTTGAGGGTGAGAAAATTACGACAGAATTTTTATTTTTGGGTGGACTAACCCATTGGAGAACTTTGTCACCTTTTTGTAAGTTTGCAGAGGCTCTTCTTCGAGGGGGCCAGGGCTATATTAACTGCTCTTCACTTCATGAGGAAAGAGAAAGACTAGCAATTCTGCTCTTCACTTCACTTGGTAAGTACAATACAGGTTTATACCTACAGTTTTATGTTGGTTTGTGTTATAAAACTGTGCAACAAGTGTTTCTTACTTTCTTTAGAAATGTCAGGCATTTGTGGTGTCTGCCATAAGGCTGTTGCTAAGAGCAAGGCAAGTTGTTTTGCAAGTCTCAAATGATGTTTCATATAAAAAATGTGGCCTTTACAAATCAGTCTTTTCTAACAAACATATAGGCCAAATGTTCGACATGTGGCATGAGCGTACATGACAAATGTGTGCAAAGTAATCAGGAGACTGCTCTTTGTTTGTTGTGCAAAGGTAGACATTTTTTTTATCACATATATTTTTAATTATAACACATACTTTTTTATACTTGGTGTAAAAAAATTTGCCCTGATGCCTTTTCTCATTATATTTTTTAGTACAAACTGAAACAACATCAGAAGATAAAGAAAACAAACAAGCAGGTAAGGCTTATAGAGTTTATAGGGCTGTTTATTTTTGTTTAAAGGGACCTGGGCTGGGTTCCCTGAAACCTTCTGGGCTGAGTTCTCCGAAACTACCTTAACGCTATGTCGTTCTTAAGTTGTACCTTAAGCTGTACCTTATCGCTAACACGTATTTGCCGAAACGTTCTTAGTTACGTATACCTTCTGTAAGTCATACGTTCGTAAGGTTGGTCTGGAGCACTCTTAGATATACCTTATCCCACATGACTCCACTTGGGGCCATCACTTTCATAAAAGCTTACATTGCAGTCTATATAACTAAATATTTGTAAAAAAAAAAAGTTGTTTAATTAGGCAAATATTTTTATATTTAGAATAAAACATTTACATAATTAGACATCATTACATTGATGGTTGTTAGATTTTTAATTATGTTTTCCAAAGGGACGTCATCAGCTGCGAACTATTAAATGCTACAGGATTAAGAAACTATTTAAAATATATATTTTGGGTGATGGAGTTGGTGATACTGGCAGCTATACAGCGAATCCTACTATTTCATTTGTGCATTTCATATCCGTTAAATCTTAGTCTACCGGCTAGTATTTTAGCTGCATAAATAAATCGGGAAAAATTACAAAAAAAACTAATTATGATTATTAATGTTAATATTCGACTTTGCATCAAAGTTTTTTAATGTTTTATAACTTTTGAGGCAACTGCATGCCATTTTCTTTATAAACATTCAAAATAAACTGCGCACTTGATTACGGCTTGTATAGTCTCCTAAGGTCAACAAAATTTCCACATTAAAACTATTCAAAGCTAAAATCTACAGCAATCATACTATATATTTATATAGGCTATTATATAATATTTTATATGTTATATTTAGACAGACAGGCTCCATAAATGCGTCCATTAAGCTTTATCCGCATTTTAACCACGCTGCTTGCGCATCCAGTGTCCAAGCACAATAAACGCGTGAACTAATGAACAACAGCAGTTTGTACTTTATATTTTAAGTGTAATGCACAGCCAAGTACTTGCACGACCCACCTTCCCCTGTGCAACGCACTTATTGGGAACCCCTAATATAATCCTTTCAAGGCATAGCGGATGAATTGGAGCAGTTTAAACATGATACGTTTGGAAATAAAGTTGCGGGTTTTGCACGGGTTTGATATAAAATATAGAAGGTTGAATTTAGTTGTTTGCAATTTGAAATATTTTTTACCAGATATTCCTAATAAATTTAATTTGAACTATTTCTAAAATGTTTCTTTAATAAATAACACCGCTATCTCACAACGCAGCGAAACCTATTACATGAAGTGAATAATTGATTGTCGAGCGATCGATATCAACCTATTCAGCACCTCCACCATGGACAGCACCCGCTAAGGTCGAACTTAAGAAGGTATAGTTCGGAGAACAGACATAGGAAAGGTATACCTGTAGTTAAGGTTTACCTTAAGAGTCTTCGTAGCGCGCTAAGAGACAACGTTATCGGAGAACGCAGCCCTGAGCTGTTAATAGTTCCTAAGTTGTACCTTAAGCTGTACCTTATCGTTAATACGTGTTTCCAGAAATGTTCTTAGTTACATATCGCAAGTCATTCGGAAGGTTGGTCTGGAACACTCTTAGCTTTACCTTATCCCACTTGACTCTGCTAGGGGCCACCATGATGACTGCGATAAAAGCATGTGTAGATTGCAGTCTATATAACTAAATAACTGTAAAAAAATGGATGAAGTACACTCCGTGTTCAATTAAGAACTTTTTTATTTAAATAACAAAACATTCACATAATTAGACAACATTACACTGATGGTTGTTAGATTTTTAATTATGTTTTCCAAAGGAACATCAGCTGCGAACTATTATTACAGGCTTAAGAAACTATTAAAAAAAAATATTTTGGGTGGAGGAGTTGGTGAAACTATGGCAGGCAACTATACAGTGAATCTTACTATTTCATTTGTGCATTTCATATCCGTTAAATCTTTAGTTTACCGGCTATTTTAGCTGCAAATAAAACAAATCAAGTAAAAAAATCGCATGCCACTGGAGCACATTCATCGCGAAATCAATTGTTGATTTTCCTAATTATTATTATTGATATCAATTCGACTTTGCATCAAAGTTTTTTAATGTTTTCTAACTATAAGGCAACTGCATGCCATATTCTTTATAAACAACAAAGGTCAACAAATGTTCCACATCAAATCTAATCAAAGCTAAAATCTACAGCAATCATAATATATATGTATATATTATATAATATAATATATATTTTTATGTTATATTTAAGGTAAACAGATAGGCGCGGCTCCAGAAATGCGTCCATTAAGCTTTATCCGCATTGTAAACGAGCTGCTTGTGCATCCAGTGTCCAAACACAATAAACGTGTGAACTAATGAACAACAGTTTGTTTTTATATATTTTAAGTGTAATGCACACCCAAGCCAGGTGACTTGCACGCCCCACTTTATTCCCCTGTGCAACGCACTTACCGGGGAACCACTAATATAAATGATCCTTTCAAGTGAAGGCATAGCGGATGCATTGGAGCAGTTTATGCATGATACGTTTGGAAATTAAGTTGCGGGTTTTGCACGGGTTTGATAAAAACCTAAAATATACAGGGTTGGATTTAGTTGTTTGCAATTTGAAATATTTTTACAAGATGTTTCTAATAAATTTAATTTAAACTATTTCTGAAATGTTTCTTTAATAAAGAACACCGCTATCTCATAACGCAGCGAAACCTATTACATAAAGTAAACAATTGATTGTCGAGCGATCGATATCAACCTATTCAGCACCATCGCCATGGACAGCACCTGTTAAGAGTCTTCGTAGCGCGTTAAGATCTTCGTAGCGCGTTAAGAGACAACGTTATCGGGAAACCCAGCCATGAGCTGTCAGAACAATTCATAATTTATATAAAAATAAAATAAAAAATCAGAAAACTTAGAACTTGTTCTCTACACCAGTGCTTCTCAATAATTTTTCAATAACATACCTCCTATAAAAAAAAATTCTCAGCCAAGTACCCCCTGACCGGCCCCAATCAATTGAGGGCTATGTTGCAATGATTTAGTGATAGTTTCATATTTGTTCAAATATTATTGTGTTTGTTTTTTCCATCTATGTTGATTATGAAAAGTTAAAAAAATTATTTAGATAAGATTATAAGATGCGCAATATATCGGGAGACGTGGTTTTTACCACTTCATTATTTTTTTGCTTTGAAGAAAGCCTTTCTTTAAAGTAAATTTTGTTTTGTACAAATTGTATCTTAATTTTAATAGATATTTCAGCAACCAATTGCATGGAATTAATAAATAAATAGCAAATATAGACAATATAATAACCATGATAAGGAGGCTGCGCCATGCTGCGTTCATTTCCATTGCACGTGAACTGGAGCGCATCTCATCATAATTCACGTGTGTCAATTACAAGACCTGCCGGTCCCTGTCAATCCGTGTATTGTTCGTTCAATCAATTTTTCATTTAAAAACAAAAATGATTAAACAAATAACGACTTGTTTTTCGATTTTCTGATTGTGCGTTCAGATTAAAAATACAAGATATGAATAACGGAATTAGACAAATTTAATTTAATACATTAGACATCAACCAACAATACATTGAATTAATTTTAAACAGATCAAGTACTAGTGTGGAAGCAGATTACAGCCATTTTAATAAGGTTGTTCATATGACAGAGCAATCATGCTCTCCTGTAAATCTTATTCGCTTATACAGTCGGACTTTTAAACTTTTTTCGTGGTGCCATTATGCGGATATGGCACAGTGATAAAAAGTTTGTAGGCTATTGCCTGAAAAAATAAATGCTGCACAAAACTATTCCACTACATAAGTTTTGGCTGCGTTGCGATTTCACTGTTTGCAGCATACCGTGTAAAACGCCCACAAAGATTGAGGATTGATAAGGGCCTTCACTTGAAAGGATAATTTATATTAGTGGTTCCCAATAAGTGCTTTGCACAGGGGAATAAAGTGGGTCGTGCAAGTCACCTGGCTTGGCTGTGCATTACACTTAAAATATATAAAAACAAACAGTTGTTGTTCATTAGTTCTCGCGTTAATTGTGCTGGACACTGGATGCGCAAGCAGCGCGGTTACAATGCGGATAAAGCTTAATGGACGCATTTCTGAAGCCTGTCTGTTTACCTCAAATATAACTTATAAAAATATATATTATATAATATATAAATGATTTCAAGATTATTCCAGACGCTTCTATGATCAATATGACGATAACGGAGGCAAAATTGCAAGAGAACTTTGTTAAAAAAATATTTCTTTGTTTAATTTAAGTGAGTTTGTCTTCGGTTGTTTTGTGTGTGCGCTTTTATTAATAATGAACCACATTTCCCCTTTCTTGTAAAAGGGGAAATTATCTTATTTTTAATGTTTTTATTACAACTACAAATGAAATTTAATTTATCAAATTTTTTATTATATATATATATATATGTATATGTATATATATGTATATGTATATATATATATGTATATGTATATATATATATATATATATATATATATATATATATATATATATATATATATATATATATATATGTATATGTTTATATATATGTATATGTTTATATATATGTATATATATATATATATATATATATATATATATATATGTATATTTATATGTATATATGTATATGTATATATGTATATGTATATGTATATATATATATATGTATATGTTTATATATATATATATGTATATGTGTATATATATACATATATATATATATATATATATATATATATATATATATTATATATATTATATATTATATATATATATATATATTATATATATATTATATATTATATATAAAGGTGCAGTGTGTAATTTTTAGAAGGATCTCTTAACAGAAATGCAAAATAATATACAAAACTATATGAGCAGGGGTGTATAAAGACCTTTCATAATGAACCGTTATGTGTTTATTGCCTTAGAATGAGATGTTTTTATCTACATACACAGAGGGTCCCCTTACATGGAAGTCGCCATTTTGTGCAGCCATGTTTTTAGAGAAGCCCTTAACGGACACATTTTTTTACTAAGTTGTTTCCGACAATGGCATGTTTGTCCGGAAGCGGCTACCGTAGCTTCTCTGTGTGTTACAAAAGCAAGAGGTGAGCAGTTGACTGAGCCGTTGGTTGCAATTCACAACCTCACCACTAGATGCCACAAAAATTTACACACTGCACCTTTAATATTATCTATTATTAAATTATACATCCAACCATTTTTAAACTTTTGAAAATCATGGATGTAAAAGGAAATTTGGTTGATGTCAGAATACAAAAAGTCACGTCGGCTCTTGAGTTTGTATAAATAATGAAATTGAAATAACCTCTAGTCTGGCGTCTCTGATCATTTTGCACCCTCGGCAACTGCTTTATGTCAATATATTAATCGTTATAATGAAGTTATAAATATAATAAAATGCAAAATTGCATTTAAAATTTAAGTTGACAAACTTCTGGTTTAAGCCCCAACCACTTCTGGTTCCATCCGAATACAAATACAGATAGGTCTACAAATAATTTTGAGACTGTTACAGATACAAATATTGACTCCGCTGCACAGCCCTACTAATAACGCTAACACTAGAGACACAAAACTTTTGAAAAAGCTCTCATTGGCTTACACGTGACAAGTTTAGGAATGAGTAACATAAAAGAATAAGCATTCGATTTTTCAAAAAATTTCTTAAATTACAAAGGACAGATAATAAATTAAAATTATGTGAATATATGACTGAATATTATAAACAGGCCTAACAGTCAATGTTATTAAATATTATACAACAGTTCTTTCTGGTTCTCGAATCTGATTGGCTAAGAGCTATGCGATATTGTACATATAACGGCACAGTAACCGCTTCACCTTTTGTATCATTCTGCCACCTAGTGAATGGAGGTCCTAAACAGGCTCATCTCTGAATGGAAAAACTGCACGCACACACGGATACACACAAACGCGCTGTTTTTAATCACTCTCCGTGTGTCTCATTAGTTCACTAGCTCGTAAGTTAGTCTGTGAATCCCAATCGGAAGTAATTATTCCGTCAAAGATCAGCGCTCTTGGATGTTACGTTAAACTTAATGGGAGTAATGTCTTGTCACATCGTGTGGACACTTGGAAAGAGGAATGTAAACACTCATTTTTTTCTGGAGCTATATCTCTTATCAGAACGCGAAAACACTGTAGAACTGCAGGTAAGCACCGCAGCTTTTAAATGTGGACATTGATCATTTATTTAATCGTGACGTGACTATTAAAACATGTTATGAGATATCGCCACTGATATTTACAGTATAAGCAGCATGCAAAAACATCTTTCTGACACTTATAAAAAACAGTTTTATATAGTACTGACAAGAACAAAGTCTAATAATAACCGAGTGCTCGTATCGCGTTAAGAATAAATGGTAAACCAATAGTAACATTATATAAGTATAGTTTTATTAACTTTTACCTCGCGCCAAAACAATAACACAAAAGACACTAAATATGAATAAAAAAACAAGTAATAGTTTTATCATGACACCAAATACTGCTGATTTGATCTAATTTTGACCATCAAAAACAAACAAGGCCAACATGAGAGCCAGGGAATCCCTGTCAGAGATGTAGCCCAGAGAGGGCGGTGGTCAGCGGGGCGAGTGAACAATGACGACCGCTCATGCTTTGGTTCTCATACGTACCGAATCTCACTAAGCAAACATTCAAACAGGCGCTATCTTTACTCATCGACTGTAGATTTAAATATAATACATATATATTCTCGACTGAACTAATCTTAAAACTACACTTTGTGACCAAGAAACGTTAATATAAAGAAACGCCTATCCATCCATTGAGTTATTATGAGATTCAAAGCAGCCGAAAGTGTTTCCTGTCATTCTGGCCGCCCTCAAATCCGTGGCGGAAGAAGTAGTTCTCAAACAAAGAGGCTTTTAAAATAACTCCGTTGTTGTTTTCTAGTTTTCGTTTTTCAAACATGTGCCGTCGAACGGTTGTATAAAGGCAATATCGCTCTCGGAGTCGTGTGATATAGCTCTATATCATCACGGCTGTGATTGCCTCCGGCACGAGGCCGCTGGCCTAATCACAGCCGAGATGATATAGAGCTATATCACACTCCTACTCGAGTGATATTGCTTAATTTAAAACTATTAAAAATCTATTTATTAATGACCTGATAATGTCTTAACAATTATCATCTGTCTTACCAACAAAAATGGTGCGATTTAGACCCGCTGCAAATTTGCATCCGGCCGCCCAATGTTATACGTTTTTAATTGATCTTGGCCTGCTTCAATTCAGAATGCGCAGCATTGCACTACTAGTCCCAGCAAGCACTGCGGACCCAGCTAACAATTTTTGGTTTCCAAAACGTTTCCCTAATGTTAGTTTTTGGTTCCCATAACGTTATTTTCCAAGGTTTTGGTTAAGTACAGAAATAGAACGTTATTTTTTAGGTCAGTTTAGAATAACATTCTCATAACTTCAGAATAACGTTAGAGAAACGTTATTTTAAGATACGTTTTAAGTTCCCCTAACGGTACTCGTGAAGAGCGGGGTAAGCGCATGCAGAGGAGATGTGCACACTAGGAATAATGGGTTTAATTATGCTTTCAATTCATTTCCTCCTAAAAAAACATAACCAAAAAATAACCTTTAGAGAATGTTCTCTAAAAGTTATTTAAAAATAACCACCCTGCAACGTTATTTGAAACGTTATGGCAATGCAATGTTATGGGAACATTATATTTTGTCATGTTAACAATGAAATAGTCTGATAACTGCCCTAAAAATGGGCCCCACTATTATTTTCAATGGGACAAATCTCACCATTCAAAAGAAATAAGTTGAAAAGCCCCATAATATACATAACATAGACATTGGATATATATATATATATATATATTATTCCCATTTGTCGTTCCAAAGGTGTAGTTATTTGTATTTTGTCTACATTATCTTTGCAGATACCGACAAACACCAAGATGAGGAAGTGGTGGAAAGAGAGAACACAGATAAACACCTAGATGAGGAAGTGGTGGAAAGAGAGAACATCGACAAACACCTAGACGAGGAAGTGGTGGAAAGAGAGAACATCGACAAACACCTAGACGAGGAAGTGGTGGAAAGAGAGAACATCGACAAACACCTAGACGAGGAAGTGGTGGAAAGAGGTAACACAGAGAAACACCTAGATGAGGAAGTAGTGGAAAGAGGTAACACAGACAAACACCTAGATGAGGAAGTGGTGTAAAGAGGTTAAGCAAATAGTTATTCTCAGGGTGTATTCACATCAGGAAAGTCCATTAGTTCAGTTGCTTTGGTCTGGACCAAATACAATGTTGATTTTTTTGGTTTGGTACGGTTCGCTTTCACACTGCTCTTTTTGCTAGTGAATAAAAAATTGTAAACAGAAAGACGCGCAGCAGTATCAGTACAAACATGAAAATATAAAGTTATTTTACTAGCAAAATAACTACTAATATCTCTTATAATTGCTTGTATACCACCAATTTACCTTCTGTGTTTCAAAGGTTTCCAACCCCTAATATCTTTGGTCTTGATGAAAAATTATATCTATAATATTCCAAGGAAAATTTGTTCATCTAAAGAATCCCATTTATGTTAAGCTTATTTTGAACAGGTTTTTTTGTAGCTCTTTGTCATCTTTTACAGATGGCTTCCTTGTAGAAAGTGTTCTGAAAGTGTCAGACTTTCATCAGGCAAAGAGGTAATGCAGCACGATTAGTGTAGGAGAAATTGTGACATTGCACGCCACATTTTACAGACTACTTTCTTTCAGTCACCCAGTTTTTTTTACATGCACACTGATCTCAACCAAAATTCTATAGTCAAAAATCAGATATGCCGCACACACATTTATGTGACATTTAGAATCAAATTTTGATAATTTTCTGCTTTTGATGTTAAAACAGATATAGGCACAAACTACAAATTTTAAGATGCTGCAGTAAGAGCTGCTTTAAGAGTCTCTAGACCTTAATTCTCTGCACTGATTGAGGTAGGCATGAATGGACCCCTGGTCAACTTTTGAGTCACTGGGACAGACAATATAGTGGCCAGATAAAAAAAATCTTTCTTTTTTTATACCTTAACTTCTGAAATTTTTCGTCAAGAAACAATCATTTCCTGTTATTCTTTTACAGTTACACATTCATCCAAAGCAACTTTCATTGCATTCCAGGTTCAAGTTATTCATCTTGTGCTTATTTTAAAGTTTCCTAAAACTCTAATACTTTTTTGCTACTCTTAAATGGCATCCAATTCATAATCTGTGGTGCAGATGTTGTAGAACTACACTGGACAAAAAATATTGCAATTCATAGCCATTTGGATAATTCAATACCATAATTGTTTAAGATGTTGGCTAGGCTTCCTCAGCTTTTTTTTGTCAACTGTATGGAGATAACAGGTTACCTTACTGAGGCTGAATAATAATAAACTGTTGTGGTTTCAGAATGTACATTTAGTTATGCGCTGTGTGCATGGTTGATTAGGTGTTCCTTACTTGATTGAGGTAGACTTTAGTCCTGATCAAAATTCTAAAGCTTCTTTAATATTACAGATATCTGGTCTCTACAAGTGAATTAAAGCGGAGATGCTCACCACCTGAGTGTTATTCCAGCAACACTGTGGTTTCTTATTTACGAAAAGCAAAGGCACAGAAAAAAAATATAGAGGAAAAGCTGACTGGCATGGGTGTGCAGCCCACCAAGCGAACCAAACTGACTTCACTGTGCTCTAAACTGTATGAAGGTAAAACATTTTAAGTGATTGTTAATTGTCTTTTTAGGTTGGGTATTATTTTTTTTATAATTATATTTGTTTACATCATTTCATTTCAGATGAATGCAGTGAGCTGGTCAGTGATGTAATGTTCCTGGCAGCAAAGTTTACTCCACAAAGGAAAGTGGTCCAGGAAATGTGTGAAAATGAGGATGTCCATGATGCAATTTCCAAAACTGAAGCTTGCAGGTAAAGTACATTTTATGTTCAATATTTTTAATGACTATGTAAATTGAAACCAAAAGCTTTATGTACTTCAATTACAGGAAGACCTTACAAACACTTCTGGCGACTTTAGGGAGAAACTGGGAGACATTTGGACAGGCAACCCATGGGCTTGGGCCTGGTTTAATGGTGGGCACATTCGAGTTCATTGACTCATGCCTCAAAGAGAAAGTTAAAACTCTTAAATCCTCTACGAAAGATGTGATCTAAGGTACAGTTGTTTAATGCCTTTCTGTTGTAATAATATGCTGTGTTTTATAGATGCCTATAATCCATTTTATTGTTGTAATTGTTTTGTTATTTGTGATCGGATTTGTAATTAAATTTTGTTCCTTGATACAAAGGTAAAGTATTCAATATTTGATTGTAATGTTAAAGCAAAAGACAATTCAATAAAGGCATTATTTTGTGAATTATTTACATTGAACATTTGTTCCTTTATTTTGTTCTTATACCAAGCATCTGTACAACACACATTGGCCAAAAAGACAGTGGCAGCAAGGGGGAAAACTAAGCATGTTGGCTAGGCAGAGCATAGGTATTGTCAAAGAAACATGTATTATCCCTCTACAAGATCAACCACGTTTTTTCTTCTTTTTCACCATGTAAGTTACAGTGACTGCATCTTTTGCTTTTTTGACCCTTTTACGATAATTATGAAGTGCAGTCACTTTTCTTTTTCTTGACAATTTGCTAAACTGTGAAAAAACTAATTTGTGTGCTCTCTGTATTAAACTGTGCACTTCCTTATCCTCATGAAATTTTTCTGATTGGCTCCACTCATGAAGATCTGTGAGCATGTGTTGCAGTGTTACTTTTTTTTTCTCACTGGATTTTGGGCAGGGCGGATCATCAAATATGTTCTCACAGGATGTTGTGTAGATAATGTTGTGAACTAAGACACACACACACACCTCTCCATAGCTACTTGCAATGCATGTGCAAAATTTGTTCCCTTTACAATGTACAATTCCTACACTCCCATCAAAATGATATACAGTAAGGTCTTCGTTATCTGTGGAGTAGGATTCACTGTCAACCATTTTTCTTGCTGCTTCTGCCCTAAGGTCTTGAATTACAAGTCCTTGTTTCTCTGCAATGATTTTTGAGAAAATTAAGTGTTTGCACACAGATCCACACTGGAATATTTTGCAATCGCAATTATGCATCACCAAGTCAACTCTGTGAGATTGTGTGCTTATATCTGGTGGAACCAAACACACTCCATTTTCATTTATCTCCACTTTTGCATCCAAGCCTTTTGCAATCATGCAATGCGCAGCATTTGTGGTCTCTTCAGTGTTCCCTCCTTTTATTCGTCCAGTGTCTGTCAGTTCATCTAGGTAACTGAACAATTAAATTAAATTAAAGAACAAGTTATCAAACGATTTAGACTTTTTAGACATTTGTTATACCCTTAGATCAGTGCTTCCCAATCCTGGTCCTAGAGGCCCCCTGACAGAAATGTTTAGATGTCTCCTTATTTAAAACACCCAATTCAACTTATCAGCCTACTTCAAAAATGGTAAACATGTAAAACATGTAAAAAATGGTAAACAAAGCTGATGAGTTAAATCAGGTGTGTTAAATAAGGAGACATCTAAAACTTTCTGGGAGGGGGGCCTCGAGGACCAGGATTGGGAAGCACTGCCTTAGACATTTGTATGGAGCAGTGGCGGCTCGTGACTGCTCTTCTGAGGATGCGCTTATTCAAAATAAGTGTTCGGATTGTCACGTGTGGTTCCCTTTTCCAAAATATGTGTCCTGCGTGTGGAGAGATCCTGTGTGCATCACATGTTTTGTCAAAATAAGTGCTGTAGACGCGTCAAAACCGTTTATGATAAAAGAGACGCTCACGTTCTCTAAATACACGCAAGACACTCCCTTAACAGTAAACTCTGATTATGCATGAGATTATGCGAGTATCTGGCAAACGAGAGCCTCTCTGTTCAAGTTCAAGGCAGCAGGCACTTATTTTGGCATGACACGTGATGTACACACGATCTCTCAAAGCGTAGAACACATATTTTGAAATGACGAACCACACACATGACAAGCTACATACACGTTGTGACGAACTTCGCATCATGCGCTTCAAAAAAAGAAGTCACCAGCCGTCACTGGTATGGAGCTGACAGACCTCTTTACTAAATGTTTCCATAATAGTCCAGGCAAACTAACTCATTTTGGAGCAAAAAATAGAAGTAATTGTAAAAGAATTTTTTTCAGCATAGATCATTTATATGAGGTGTCCAGAACAACATACTAAAAGTCCTAAGAAATCCTAGTTGAGGAAATATGTTAATTTCTCATCAATCCGAAATGTGTGCCAATAAGGCCAGACTACAATACACCCCAATGGGGCAATTTTTTTCCTTTACTCCTATCAAAATGAAACTTTACACAATGAAAGTACCCATGAAAAGTAAAATTTTTTGTATTACAAGTTGCTTTGAAAATTAAATTTAATATGCATATGAGCTATACACTAATCGAATATGCCCAAAATACACCCAAAAGTAACTTTTTGGTATTACAAGTTTCTTTTGAAATGAATTTGAATATCCACATGAGCTTTACACTTATTTAATATGTCCTAATTTGCATAGGCAGAAACATAATTCATATGTTTGATAAATATATCAGCCCAATGTTCATCCAATCATCCTGCTGCTTTTAGACTGGCCTCTAACCTGAAAACTGCCTGGCTTGGTAAGTCCTGCCAGCTGTATAACCCCCACCGGTATAATCTTCAGGGTCACGGAGGAACACAAGCCTGAACAGAAGGGGAGAGTTGTGTTTTTTGTGTGTGTTTTTGTTATTACATTTTTTTATGTTTTTTATCCAGCCTGGATCCTCAACCCCTTCTCTGTGGCTTTTGGTTCGGGCACCCCCATATCATTTCCTGGTTTGTTCTTTACTTGGTTCTTCCACTCTGGGTTATATTCATCTGATAAAATTGCCTCACTAAAGCAATCTGAATTGCAGCACTAGCAAAATCTGTACAATTTAAATGCATGTTAAGCTAAAAAATAGATCAATACAGTAAATTTATTAACAAAACACAAGAAAGACTGATTCCTTTTTTCTTAAGGTCACTAGTATAACAGCATAAATGTACCTGAGGTTTCCTTGCAGCATTGATATGGGTAAAAAAAATTGCATTACAAAATACATTCATTACAATGCAGTGCAATTGGCCATTTATTTTGTTGGGGCACTATTATGAGTCAGTGCTGAAACAATTTATATAAAATCCTCTTATGTTTCAGAATTTAAATGACATTTTTATTAAGAATGTGTAATTGATTGTTTTCCATACTTACATTTTAATTAGGGAACGAAAACCTATACCATATTATAGATTTTTATTTAAAAGCAACTAAATGATTTCAGACTTTTTCCATTCAAGATGACACATCGAGCTCTTCAAACAATCCAACCACAATCATTTTGAGGCTGTAATTCTACATCTCGTCTATTTGGCATAGGAAAGGGATGGCACTGAAAAAAGTAAAGAATGACACGAGCTTTCTCAAACAAGCTAAGGTGTTTAGCCAGTCACAGGAAAATGTGGGAAAAGACATCATCATTGCAGGTGAAAAAGCTCTAGTATCACTGTATGGGGGCAAAAGGATGAATCACTGGACATGCTGAGATAACAGGCAATTCTTTATTAAAGTAACTCAGAACTCATCTCCAGTGGAAGCTCAATCTCTTCCTCCAACGTCAGCAGCTGCAAAGTTCCATAGTCGTTGGGTCTTTTACCAAATGATGAAGTGGAAAGGGGGAAGTGAACCTATGGACCCAAAACCTTGGGGGTGCCATGTTTTGGATGGGAGATTAATGCCAATAATGACTGATCAGCCAAGCAGCGTAACGAGCCAACACCATGTCAATTTTTTCCCAGGCTGGGAGGACCAGCTTAAACCAGCTACTGCCACCTTAAATCAGCAAAAACCAGTTACCAGCTTATGCTGGTCTTAGCCGAATTTTTGTTAATCACTGCTGTGACTAAACCAATACGCATAGGTCTAAAAGGTACCAAATTGTGAAAAGCGCTATATAAATAAAATTGAATCGAAAAAAATTAAATACATAAATAAGATGCTCACTTACATTTTAGGCTATAGCGTTACATTATAACCACATTATACTTTATAGCGGCATTTTCCGGGCTTCAGATCTGGATGGCATGATGCACACAGCAGCTCTAAACTTCAGCTCAATCATTACATTTGCAGAAAGATTGATCCATACCATTTAAAATCATGTTTACTTACTGCTGCACTTTTGGAGTTGATAGTTACGTCCACTGTAGTTGCAAGAAAGACTGCAGCACAAAGAGATGCACATGCAAAAAACATGGACCCCCTTGCACTAACATTTGTGGAAAATGTTGTGGTAATAGCTGTACAAACTCACAGTTGCCTGATTTATCAGATGAATATGACCCAGAGGGGAAGAACTAAGCAAAGAACAAACCAGGAACTGATATAGGAGGTGCCAGAACCATGAGCCACAGAGAAGGGGATCCAGGCTGGATTTAAAAAAAGATGTAAAAACAAAATCACCAAAAAACAAAAACACGAAAAAGGCCTCCCCTTCTGTTGCTACCTTGTTGTGGTGGGGAGGCTTGTGTTCCTCCGTGACCCTGAAGATTATACCGGTGGGGGTTATACAGCTGGCAGGAACTACCAAGCCAGGCAGTTTTCAGGTTAGAGGCCAGTCTAAAAGCAGCAGGATGATTGGATGAACATTGGGCCGATATATTTATCATATGAATGATGTTTCTGCCTATGCAAATTAGGACATATTAAATAAGTGTAAAGCTCATGTGGATATTCAAATTCATTTCAAAAGAAACTTGTAATACCAAAAAGTTACTTTTGGGTGTATTTTGGGCATATTCGATTAGTGTATAGCTCATTTGCATATTAAATTTAATTTTCAAAGCAACTTGTAATACAAAAAAAATTTACTTTTCATGGGTACTTTCATTGTGTAAAGTTTCATTTTGATAGGAGTAAAGGAAAAAAATAGCCCCATTGGGTTGTACTGTAGTATGGCCTTATTGACACACATTTCGGATTGATGAGAAATTAACATATTTCCTCAACTAGGATTTCTTAGGACTTTTAGTATGTTGTTCTGGACACCTCATAGAAATGATCTATGGTGAAAAAAATTCTTTTACAATTAGTCTGTCGTAAAACGCTATTTTGCCTGGACTATAAGTGCTGTTTAAAGTAATTGACAATGAAAAGGCTATAGAGAATAGCTAATGTTTATACTAGAGCTTCCTGTATCCAAACAACTTGGTTGTGACTAGAGGTAATATATATGCAATATATAATCAGTGTACCACAACTTGGTCACATGATTTCTGTACTTACAATTTAGCACCATAATAAAAGTAATAAAATAAAATTAACTTATATTTACCTGTAATATTTTTGGACATCACCACATAGCAAGCGAAGAAGCTTATCAATCCTGTTATTCATTCTTCCCTTAAGAAACTGGTATTTCATTGTGAGAAAAAATCTGTGTACAAAAGTTAAAACATTTAGAACATCCTTAATTAATATTTGTAATGAATATATCATGTTATTCACACTATATTTTAAAAAGTAATTTGAGGGCAAGATGTTATAATTTTAATAGTTGACCTCTCTGCCTTGTTGTTGGTTTCGCTGTTGTGGTGATAGAACGTCCTTCCAAAATTGGACCACAAACCTCCCATACAAATCCACTGATTCTTGAGGTAGGTTGATACATGTGAACTGCCCAGACAGGTATCAATCTCTTCACACTTTCTAGCTGACATGCTGTTAAACTCCTCTTCCTGTAAAAAAACAACACCACAGCATTGTAAAGTTATGCCACCCTATGTTTACACACATTTAAAGGGATAGTCCACTCAAGGTTGAAATTTTTCATTTTGTTACACATGTCATAATTTACTCACCCTCATTTCACTCCAAACCTATATGAGTTTATTTCTGCAGTTAGAACACAATAGATATTTGGAAGATATTAAGATCTTTTGAATAATGTTATTTTTTTGTAATAAAACTTAATTGAGTTCAATACAACATTATACCCCATTGACTTCCATACAGAGCATGTGAGTGGAGCGTAACGGGGAGTGAACGAGGAGGTAGTGTGTGAAATATAGGCAGAACGGGTTTTTATATAAAGGCTGGATTGATCCCTCTGTCTCGCTCCGGTTCCGCTCTGATATCGCTCACACCACGAGTGTAGGGCATGCGCAAGGAAAGGTGGTCACAACGAGGAGTGGGTTTGCTGCGTGTTGATTTGCCTACAGTATGTTAACAGACACGCTGCCTGCGGAATACGCGGGTGGACCGCACCTGATATGCGCGTATTCTGCAGGCAGCGTGTCTGTTAACATAGGCAAATGGCCGCACCATTCACGCAACAAACCAGCTCCATGTCTGCCATGCAGGCAGTGTGTCCCAGGCAGGCTTCTGTTGAAAACAGCAGGTGTTAGGCATGTAGAGGAATTTTAAATTTGAGCGAGCATGGAGCGATTTCACAGGAGCATGATGAAATTGTAGGTGAGCGGGAAACGGAACTGAGCAACGTGGTCTGGTCCGACTTTGAGTGGTGAAGCAGAGTTAGCGAACACCCACGTGAGCGGGGAGTGGAATTTCTCACCGCTCAGTTCCGCTCACATGCTCTGCTTCCATATACTATTGGCAGGAAAAATTCTACTGCAAAAGAAAAATAAATAAAATTAATTGTAATGACTTGAGGATGAGCAAAGAGTGTTAAATTGCCTTTTAAAAATGTATGTTCCCCCATTTTTTTTTACTTTTAACACAACAAAGTAAAACAAAATATAAACTTGACCAATCCTATTAGAATCCATAGTATACAATTCAATATTTATTTTCATTATGGAAATGATTTCTAAAGAATAAAGTGATTTATGTTATACAAATATTACCGTTAAACAGGATTTCATTGACACCATTGCTTGAATTACAATATTTCGTTGATTCACTGACAAGTTTCCTCCATCTCTTCTAACCATCCACCTATGCACAGCCTACAAAAAACATTCAATAGCTAGTAAAGACATTTTATTATGACCTTTTAAATCAAATTTAAGTTTTAAAATGAATAGGTCTGTGACAGGTGATACTTTTCTTTATTTTAACTCAATACTGCTAATTAAAGACCCAAAATAGAGGGAAAAAATACAGTAGGATATATCTACCTGGAGTACATGAAACCAGCAAAGAAGAATCTTGGCTGTTGGAAAAACTCTTCTTAATGCATTGAGTTCCTTAAGGTCACGGTCAATCATTATCGACCTACATGATGAGAAATTAAGAAGGAATTCAGATTTACATCTGTATTTTGTCAAAATGAACAGCTTGTGTAAAAAAGTAGCTTACAATTTGCTGTCTTTATGCAAGTTTTTTTAATTCTGACCTGGGAAGAAATCCAGGGTTGTGTTCTGTGAGCTTTTCCAAGCAGAAAGCAAGTATGTCCGCTGATTCCTCACTCACAATAAAATAAGCAAATGGGACCGCTCTTCCAATACTGTTGGTCAATAAAAGTGCATAAAATGCATAACCATATGCTGTCATGGCTTTGTAAGTGGCATCCATGAATACCATGGTGTGAGCATGTTCTCGAAGTACATCTTTTTGCCAGGGCGTCTGTACTACAATTATTAGTGGTTGATTATCACTCAATGGCTGGTAAAAACAAATGTTTTCCTGCAGCTCAGATGTGACTAGCTTGTCCACACTAATGCAGTCTTTCGCATCAGGAAAACTAAGAGCATTAATGCTCTTCTTGATTAATCGAATATCTTCAGGTGTAACGTAATAGCGCCGGTTATATTTGTCCATATGTCCATGACGCTCTGCCCAGTCCACACATTTTAAAAGTGTTTCTGAAATTGACTGTCCTTGATCAAGCCACATTTCTATAAAACTTAACAACTCTGGATCAATGCGATTTTTAACACCCTCTTCTTTCATGCACACATCATGTCCATTGTGTTGAAGCATTTTGTTGACCACCGCACCTGTGAAACAACCGTCTTTGATGATTTTAATAGACACATAAGCTTTGCAAGAATTAGCTCTTGTCTTTGTTGGTTCTCCTTTGCTTTTCCCACTTGCTTCAGTTGATCTTTCACATGCAAAGTAAAAGTAGTTTTTATGAGTAGACACAGGGGACCTGAAGATGCTTTTTGTTTCCTCTTCCAGTTTCTCAATGTAACCCTGCATGAAGTCAGTCTCCTCCCCAGAAAAAGATATGACCTCCTGAATGACTCGAGTATCCTTTACTTTTTTTACCTTTCGCCTTATCCCTTCAAGCCAAATATTCTCCATTATCCTGAAAAGTACAAAAATAAATAAATAAAAAGGCACAAAATTCAAGATATAAATACAAGCACATATGGTAGGTAGATTAATAATTAAAATCTCTCCTGAATATTTTGTACAAAACAATAACACTGACAAAAGCAGCGATAGAGGCCTACTGAGTACCCCTGCCCTAGGGCTGGGCGGTATGACGGTATATTCCGTTACCACGGAATAAAATGTCAGACGTAACATATTTTTCTATTCCGTCTATTCCGCGGAATGCAAATAGGTGGGCGTGGCTAACTCTGCCCTCCAGCATGTTAGAATGAGTGTGACGGAGAAACATGTAAAATAGTAAACTTATAAAAAATTAACGAGTTATTTCTGTAATTTTTATAATGAGTGCCAGTGAATCCACCGCGGGTCACGCAGCGAGACTCTTGCTTGCTCGCTCTCGCGCGCTCTCTCTCTCTCTCGCGCGCGCTCTCTCTCCTCATGCAGCAGCCGGCCGGTCTCTCGCGTGCAGAGGTCTCTCTAGGCAAGCGCAAGGAGCTGCGACGCCAAATAAAGAGTTCTTCTCGCACATAATGCTAATAGTTGTAAAGTTTTCTGAACTTTAAGCATGCTAAGACGAAACTCGCGTTTATATCAGTGACACGTGCGATGATGGAGCGATGTAGTTTGACGCGCCATTTGCTTGTACAAACATATTTGATCGGAAAGACGAGAAAGAGATGCAAATGTTAAGGTCTAATAGAAGGTAAAGGGCGTCAAGACCTTAAAACAAACTTTATGACATCATAGCACCTGTCACATTTATAATATCTAGAGCTTCTTCTCTCATATACAGGTATTTATCCTGTCTGTAGGTTTTTGCATATACTTATACCTGTTCATTTTACATATTGCATATGTTTAATGTAATGTATGCATAAATACAAAATACAATGAAGCCATACATAGCTTCAATAGTCTATAAAGTTAATTACTCAATTAAAAACAAGATTCAATGCTCATATTTTAAAACTGTGGTGAGCATTTAGTTAAAAGCTATAGTGAGTGGTGTATTTCTGTACATTTTTATCATCAAAAAACAATATAAACTGAAAAACATGTATACCGTGAAACATTCCGTTCCGTGAAATAAAATGACTCATTCCGTGGAATAGATTTTTGGTCATTCCGCCCACCCCTACCCTGCCCTAAGAGCAGCGCCTAAACTAAAAATAACAGTGATTTAAATGTATTGAGTACTCCTGCCCTGAGAGCAGCGAGTAATACACTAAAATAACAGTGATTTGAATCTATTGAGTAATCCTGCCCTGAGAGCAGCGAGTAATAAACTAAAAATAACAGCATTTTGAATCTATTGAGTAATCCTGCCCTTAGAGCAGTGAGTAATACACTAAAATAACAGTGATTTTAATCTATTGAGAAATCCTGCCCTGAGAGCAGCGAGTAATACACCAAAATAACAGCGATTTGAATCTACTGAGTAATCCTGCCCTGAGAGCAGCGCGTAATAAACTAAAAATAACAGCATTTTGAATCTATTGAGTAATCCTGCCCTTAGAGCAGTGAGTAATACACTAAAATAACAGTGATTTTAATCTATTGAGAAATCCTGCCCTGAGAGCAGCGAGTAATACACCAAAATAACAGCGATTTGAATCTACTGAGTAATCCTGCCCTGAGAGCAGCGCGTAATAAACTAAAAATAACAGCATTTTGAATCTATTGAGTAATCCTGCCCTTAGAGCAGTGAGTAATACACTAAAATAACAGTGATTTTAATCTATTGAGAAATCCTGCCCTGAGAGCAGTGAGTAATCCACTAAAATAACAGCGATTTTAATCTATTGAGTAATCCTGCCCTGAGAGCAGCGAGTAATACACCAAAATAACAGCGATTTGAATCTACTGAGTAATCCTGCCCTGAGAGCAGCGCGTAATAAACTAAAAATAACAGCATTTTGAATCTATTGAGTAATCCTGCCCTGAGAGCAGTGAGTAATACACTAAAATAACAGCGATTTTAATCTATTGAGTAATCCTGCCCTGAGAGCAGTGAGTAATACACTAAAATAACTGTGATTTTAATCTATTGAGTAATCCTGCCCTGAGAGCAGTGAGTAATACACTAAAATAACAGCGATTTTAATCTATTGAGTAATCCTGCCCTGAGAGCAGTGAATAATACACTAAAATAACAGTGATTTGAATCTATTGAGTAATCCTGCCCTGAGAGCAGCGAGTAATACACCAAAATAACAGCGATTTGAATCTACTGAGTAATCCTGCCCTGAGAGCAGCGCGTAATAAACTAAAAATAACAGCATTTTGAATCTATTGAGTAATCCTGCCCTGAGAGCAGCGAGTAATACACTAAAATAACAGTGATTTGAATCTATTGAGTAATCCTACCCTGAGAGCAGTAATACACTAAAATAACAACAATTTGACTCTAGTGAGTAATCCTGCCCTGAGAGCAGTAATACACTAAAATAACAGCGATTTTAATCTATTGAGTAATCCTGCCCTGAGAGCAGTGAGTAATACACTAAAATAACAGTGATTTTAATCTATTGAGTAATCCTGCCCTGAGAGCAGTAATACACTAAAATAACAACAATTTGAATCTAGTGAATAATCCTGCCCTGAGAGCAGTAATACACTAAAATAACAGCGATTTTAATCTATTGAGTAATCCTGCCCTGAGAGCAG
This sequence comes from Paramisgurnus dabryanus, assembly GCF_030506205.2. Taxonomy (NCBI): domain Eukaryota; kingdom Metazoa; phylum Chordata; class Actinopteri; order Cypriniformes; family Cobitidae; genus Paramisgurnus; species Paramisgurnus dabryanus. The sequence continues at coordinate 34,804,131 of NC_133354.1, forward strand.
TGAGTAACAAACTAAAATAACAACAATTTTAATCTATTGAGTAATTCTGCCCTGAGAGCAGTGAGTAATACACTAAAATAACAGTGATTTTAATCTATTGAGTAATCCTGCCCTGAGAGCAGTGAGTAACAAACTAAAATAACAACAATTTTAATCTATTGAGTAATCCTGCCCTGAGAGCAGTGAGTAATAAACTAAAAAACAGCTATTTTAATCTATTGAGTAATCCTCCATTGAGAGCAGCATGCAATACACAAATGTTACTGAATATTCTGCCATTTTCAAACGTTATGACAATGCCCTGTATTAATGTTCACACAATGTTTAAAACAACTGTTTTCTATATTGACCTTTTTGCTCGTTATGTAAATTCTACCTCAATTTCTAAAATAACAGCGATTTGAATCTATTGAGTAATCCTGCCCTGAGGAGCAGTGAGTAATACCCTAAAATAACAGCGATTTTCCTCTATTGAGTACTCCTGCCCCAGCACGTAGTTCACTATCAATAACACAGCTATATGAACCTATTAAGTACTTCTGCCCTAAGAGCAGCGCGTAGTTCACTATCAATAACACAGCGATATGAACCGTACTCCTGCCCTAAGAGCAGCGCGTAGTTCACTATCAATAACACAGCGATATGAACCTAGTACTCCTGCGCTAAGAGCAGCGCGTTGTTCACTATCAATAACACAGCTATATGAACCTATTAAGTACTTCTGCCCTAAGAGCAGCGCGTAGTTCACTATCAATAACACAGCGATATGAACCTATTAGGTACTCCTGCCCTAAGAGCAGCGCGTTGTTCACTATCAATAACACAGCGATATGAACCCATTAAGTACTCCTGCCCTAAGAGCAGCGCGTAGTTCACTATCAATAACACATCGATATGAACCCATTAAGTACTTCTGCCCTAAGAGCAGCGCGTTGTTCACTATCAATAACACAGCGATATTAACCCATTAAGTACTCCTGCCCTAAGAGCAGCGCGTAGTTCACTATCAATAACACAGCGATATGAACCCATTAAGTACTCCTGCCCTAAGAGCAGCGCGTTGTTCACTATCAATAACACAGCGATATGAACCCATTAAGTACTCCTGCCCTAAGAGCAGCGCGTTGTTCACTATCAATAACACAGCTATATGAACCTATTAAGTACTCCTGCCCTAAGAGCAGCGCGTAGTTCACTATCAATAACACAGCGATATGAACTAAGGGTGTCACGATTTCGATTTTATATCGAAATCGATCGAAATTAAGTCACAGCTTCGAACTTCGAATTAAAAAATGGGATCGTCGATGCTGCCACGCCCCCATGTCACGTCCGGTCGGCTTGCCAAGAGAGGGAAAGAAACTCTCAGAGATGCCTTTAAAAACATCTGTCCAGCGGAACGCGATCATATTTTAAACACGAGGGATGCTACAACTCCTTGAAATGCATATCATAAACAGGATTACTACCTAGTGATCTGCCTTTGGACAGAGCGCAGCTCTCTGCACGTGCGCAAGAGTGAGAGAGGCGCAAAGATGCAGCGGATTATATTTGAAACAAAAGGGATAGTTTGCCTCAGCTCGCATGAAACGCATAAAACTGAACAAATACATAAGGATTACTACTTTAGTTTATGTTTAGACTTCGGAAAGATGCGCGAGCGCGTGCACGTGAGACAGAGAGAAGCGCAGCTGCTTATGATGCTGGATTTATTTCAGATGCTATGAGTCCAAGACACGCGCATTAAGTTCATGTGCATTAATGTGCGTGCAAGAAGGAATTCTCTCTCTACAAGCTCTCGCGTTAAGTGAAGCCCACAAACCCCCATGCGAGTTGTGAAATGTGCATGTTAATGTTAAACTATAATAATAATAATAAATAATGGCATATCATTTTTGTCTTTAAAAAAAAGTAAAAATCGAGAATCGGATCGAATCGTGACCTTAGAATCGAAAACTTAATCGAATCGAGGATTTGAAGAATCGTGACACCCCTAATATGAACCCATTAAGTACTTCTGCCCTAAGAGCAGCGCGTTGTTCACTATCAATAACACAGCTATATGAACCTATTAAGTACTCCTGCCCTAAGAGCAGCGAGTAGTTCACTATCAATAACACATCGATATGAACCCATTAAGTACTCCTGCCCTAAGAGCAGCGCGTAGTTCACTATCAATAACACAGCAATATGAACCTATTAAGTACTCCTGCCCTAAGAGCAGCGCGTAGTTCACTATCAATAACACATCGATATGAACCCATTAAGTACTCCTGCCCTAAGAGCAGCGCGTTGTTCACTATCAATAACACAGCGATATGAACCCATTAAGTACTTCTGCCCTAAGAGCAGCTCGTAGTTCACTATCAATAACACAGCGATATGAACCTATTAAGTACTCCTGCCCTAAGAGCAGCGCGTAGTTCACTATCAATAACACATCGATATGAACCCATTAAGTACTCCTGCCCTAAGAGCAGCGCGTTGTTCACTATCAATAACACAGCGATATGAACCCATTAAGTACTTCTGCCCTAAGAGCAGCTCGTAGTTCACTATCAATAACACAGCTATATGAACCCATTAAGTACTCCTGCCCTAAGAGCAGCGCGTAGTTCACTATCAGTAACACATCGATATGAACCCATTAAGTACTCCTGCCCTAAGAGCAGCGCGTTGTTCACTATCAATAACACAGCTATATGAACCTATTAAGTACTCCTGCCCTAAGAGCAGCGCGTAGTTCACTATCAATAACACAGCTATATGAACCCCAGTGTTTCCTCTAGGATTTTTTCCAGCTGTGGCGGCAGGGGGCGCCCATGATGATTATAAATGTACATTATTTTTTTTAATGTAGAAAATAGGCTACAGTAAACTAACATGTGTTTTTTATCATTTTCATGCTGTCATTTACTTTTCCTTATATTAATAGCATATTGCTTTTCTATGTTTGATCTAAACTGTATTTTCTTAAAAAATACGTAAGTTTTATAGCTTCATACGGATCTTTCATTGTAGTTTTAATGTAGTGTGCAAGTTCGTGCTCGGGTTTAGCGTTACAGAGCTGTTGCAAAGTCACGCACAGTCCTGTTTGATAATCCGCACCGCTGTGATTGACAGAACACCCGACATCAGCAGCAATTTATTCCACACCCGGGCTGTTTGACATAAAGAGCCCGACCCGGTCACACCGCAAATCGCGCAGTTATAGAAACCTTTATGCTCTTCGCAGACAGATCTTAAACACAAATAAGCACGGGGACATTTAAAAACTGTTACCTGTCGGAATCGAGTCGAATTCTGTTCTTGGATGTTAGACCCGCAGTTCACGCTCGCATATTGAGTCCCGACCTGGATCTACAACGCATATAACACGTTAATATTATTACACCCGTTACATCAAATATTAGAAGTTTCACCCGCGGGTACCCCGACCCTGTTGTTTCGTCTGAAAACAGATGAAACAGTCTCACCGTCTGCCTCCAGTTTTTATTACCAACGTCCGTCTCTTCCACGGGAATAATGTAAGTTTCCTTCCAAACAGATTCGACTAATGTCTTGCAGTCCTTTATGAGTTGTATTCAGTATTTAGCCTTTTGTTTTTGGACAAACATCTTATCATTTAATGTGAAACTTTGTGAGTGTCGATCTAAAGCACAGAAGATTGACTGACAGCTGAGCGGTCAGCTGCGCTTATAGCCTATATTCTGAATAACTAATGGCCAGATAAGTTGATAATATGAGTACAGTGATTACAAATGAATGTCCAAAAAACTCGTAATATGTTAAATCGAAAGATTAATCATGTCATTTCTCGCAGCCCCGCGCTGCGTCCGTGTAAATGCGCCTGTGAACAGCATACGCGTGATGACCTTGCAACTTAAATTACCCTAAATTTATTGTCATAAAGATAAAAGTAAAATAACATTCGAATCTGTAAATTGTGTATTTTTATTTATGTGAACTCACAATAAGGAGAAAACCTTGTGCTTATTTAAAATCATTAAAAACATGACGTGTTTTCTGCTGCTTTGGTTTAACAGCGCGTCACAAAGAACAGAAACTCAAATACTTTTTTATTCGTTTTGTCAATCTGATAACTATTTAAGTGTAACATATTTCGTGTAGGCTTATTTATTTTATTATTATTTCTCAAAACAGAGACGTAGCCTATCATCTGTTGATTTAAATCTATTTGTGCATGAAACTAAACCCATGGGGGAAATTATGATATTTAAGGTGATTTATTTATAAATGAGTGAACAACGCGAATCCAGAAAGGAATTTTTTTCTTTCTTGCTGGGCGGACATTTCGGTATAGCTTTATTTATTTTGCGAGCTTCCGCCGCGGGTTTTGTCTAGAAGGGATACAGAAAATGCCAAAAAGTTTAGGATTAGATTTGGAGGTAGGATTTTTAGGATGAAAACAGCGGCTCTGGCTACATGAGATACACACGCATCCTACAATCCTGTGAAATGTTGTGTTTAGAGTTGGGTTTGGGTGAAGGATTAGGATTAAACAGTGCTCATCCGGCGAGATTTCGTTTGCTGTATCCCTTCTATCCACAACCGCAAGCGTGGCGGGGATGTTTTAGGCGTGGCGGGCCGCCACGGTTGATTGTATATAGCGGAAACACTGAACCCATTAAGTACTCCTGCCCTAAGAGCAGCGCGTTGTTCACTATCAATAACACAGCAATATGAACCCCTTAAGTACTTCTGCCCTAAGAGCAGCTCGTAGTTCACTATCAATAACACAGCTATATGAACCCATTAAGTACTCCTGCCTAGTGCTGGGCGATAATTCGATAACGATAATTTTACTGATATAAACATTTTTGATAAAACGATAAGGACAGTTCGATAAGTGATCGATAATGTTTACGCACTGTGCGTAATGTTGCGCGAGCACTTCCGGATGCGGCACGCGCTCTTGGTTTACAATCACAGTGACAGTTAGACTTGAAGGAGTGGAAGATGAGGCAAGTTATTCATTTATTAGTAGAGACCTATGATTTTCGCGATGCGGATAACGCGGACGGAATCACGGAATCCAAATGCGCGGAAACATTTTCTTGTGTGTAATGTTGGACGCGCAAACAGGGTTCGTCAAACACAGCAGACACAATAGGTGCAGTATACTGTACTTTCATTCAGCGTCCACAGCTTTAAAAGTGTATTTACAGGACATTCACAAATTCAGGAAACTGAGGAAAAGCAGCAGATCCACCACTGCAGTGAATATAGTGTTTGCGTATGTGCGCTCCCACAGCAACGTGACACTCTTGACATCCATTTATCAGCGTGTATAGCTCGTATATGTATAACACACGCGTGATCAATGAACTAAGTTTTCTTTCTTGTTTAAGTGAACATAAACAGCTGTTACTCAGTATATTGAAACTTAAAGCAGTCTGTCTTGGGTCTTAAAGTGACAGTAGTCTGCTGCTTTTGTGTCAGAAATGTGTTGATTTCATAACAAATAGATTTACATTTAATACAGATGCATTAAAACAAGATTTTAGTATTTGTATTTGTCATGTTCTGAATAAAAAGTAGTTTAAAACCATTATTAACTGTCTGGTTTTTACAATTTTCATTCAGGAGCAAAAATCTGCCTTTAAATTTGACAGGAGTAAAGATTTGTTATTTATCATGATAATTATTGATATCGACTGATATGGAAAACATTTTCTCGATAATTTTTTTGGTCATATTGCCCCGCCCTACTCCTGCCCTAAGAGCAGCGCGTAGTTCACTATCAATAACACAGCGATATGAACCCATTAAGTACTTCTGCCCTAAGAGCAGCGCGTAGTTCACTATCAATAACACAGCGATATGAACCCATTAAGTACTCCTGCCCTAAGAGCAGCGCGTTGTTCACTATCAATAACACAGCGATATGAACCCATTAAGTACTTCTGCCCTAAGAGCAGCTCGTAGTTCACTATCAATAACACAGCTATATGAACCCATTAAGTACTTCTGCCCTAAGAGCAGCTCGTAGTTCACTATCAATAACACAGCTATATGAACCCATTAAGTACTTCTGCCCTAAGAGCAGCGCGTAGTTCACTATCAATAACACAGCGATATGAACCCATTAAGTACTTCTGCCCTAAGAGCAGCGCGTAGTTCACTATCAATAACACAGCGATATGAACCCATTAAGTACTCCTGCCCTAAGAGCAGCGCGTTGTTCACTATCAATAACACAGCGATATGAACCCATTAAGTACTTCTGCCCTAAGAGCAGCTCGTAGTTCACTATCAATAACACAGCTATATGAACCCATTAAGTACTTCTGCCCTAAGAGCAGCTCGTAGTTCACTATCAATAACACAGCTATATGAACCCATTAAGTACTTCTGCCCTAAGAGCAGCGCGTAGTTCACTATCAATAACACAGCGATATGAACCCATTAAGTACTCCTGCCCTAAGAGCAGCGCGTTGTTCACTATCAATAACACAGCGATATGAACCCATTAAGTACTCCTGCCCTAAGAGCAGCGTGTTGTTCACTATCAATAACACATCGATATGAACCCATTAAGTACTCCTGCCCTAAGAGCAGCGCGTTGTTCACTATCAATAACACAGCGATATGAACCCATTAAGTACTCCTGCCCTAAGAGCAGCGCGTTGTTCACTATCAATAACACAGCTATATGAACCCATTAAGTACTCCTGCCCTAAGAGCAGCGCGTAGTTCACTATCAATAACACAGCGATATGAACCCATTAAGTACTCCTGCCCTAAGAGCAGCGCGTAGTTCACTATCAATTACACAGCGATATGAACCCATTAAGTACTCCTGCCCTAAGAGCAGCGCGTTGTTCACTATCAATAACACAGCGATATGAACCCATTAAGTACTCCTGCCCTAAGAGCAGCGCGTAGTTCACTATCAATAACACAGCGATATGAACCCATTAAGTACTCCTGCCTAGGGGTGGGCGATAAACCGGTAGACAAAATTAACCAGTAGAAATTTGTCAACCGGTAGAGATTTTGGACTATCGTTTCTATCGAGGTTACGTGCCCACGTCACGCTCCTGTGCGTGTGGTCGCGAAAACGTAACGTTTGTACACGTATTTAAGCACTGCAGTTTTAAAACAAGTTATTTTAAGCCATTGAAACACAGACAACAGATCTGTATGCGTGCGTTCTTTCTGTGTGTCAGGAGCGGACAAGTCGCGCAACCGCTGCTCTTTCTGTCTGTGAGGAGCGCGCAAGTCGCGCGACCTCTGCTTATTAAGCTCGTGAGCATTTTTCCCGCTTTATTGGCCTTAAGTACACATATGCGTCAAAATTCCCGTCTTTGCAAGCATCATCATAAACACGACCAGTAAGGTCTTAAGAGAAAGTAAACAGCTAAAAGAGAAAGCGCATGTGTAACAGTGTATTGGATCCGGACTTTGGTCTTAAAGGGGAAGTTACCTAATTTTGCTCCTGTCTGTCACTCGTGTTAATCAAACAGCATTGAGAAAAAAATCTCTCACTGCTCCTGATTAAATCACTTTTCTACCTTAAATAAAAATATATATAGGCCTATACATACATGCATAATTATTTATTATCATTCTTATTGACTGTGTATCTTCAGAGAGCTTGAGTTTTGTTTGTTTTTATCTTCTTTCTATGCTTGTATATGTTTTTTGTGAGAATTATGAACATTTCTATGGTATTAAAGATTTAAACCTTATTAAAACATAAAATACTCTACCGTGATACATATCGTTATCATGATATAAAATTAATCCTATCGTGATAGAAGATTTTGGTCATATCGCCCACCCCTACTCCTGCCCTAAGAGCAGCGCGTTGTTCACTATCAATAACACAGCGATATGAACCCATTAAGTACTTCTGCCCTAAGAGCAGCTCGTAGTTCACTATCAATAACACAGCTATATGAACCCATTAAGTACTTCTGCCCTAAGAGCAGCGCGTAGTTCACTATCAATAACACAGCGATATGAACCCATTAAGTACTTCTGCCCTAAGAGCAGCGCGTTGTACACTATCAATAACACAGCGATATGAACCCATTAAGTACTTCTGCCCTAAGAGCAGCTCGTAGTTCACTATCAATAACACAGCTATATGAACCCATTAAGTACTTCTGCCCTAAGAGCAGCTCGTAGTTCACTATCAATAACACAGCTATATGAACCCATTAAGTACTTCTGCCCTAAGAGCAGCGCGTAGTTCACTATCAATAACACAGCGATATGAACCCATTAAGTACTCCTGCCCTAAGAGCAGCGCGTTGTTCACTATCAATAACACAGCGATATGAACCCATTAAGTACTCCTGCCCTAAGAGCAGCGTGTTGTTCACTATCAATAACACATCGATATGAACCCATTAAGTACTCCTGCCCTAAGAGCAGCGCGTTGTTCACTATCAATAACACAGCGATATGAACCCATTAAGTACTCCTGCCCTAAGAGCAGCGCGTTGTTCACTATCAATAACACAGCTATATGAACCCATTAAGTACTCCTGCCCTAAGAGCAGCGCGTAGTTCACTATCAATAACACAGCGATATGAACCCATTAAGTACTCCTGCCCTAAGAGCAGCGCGTAGTTCACTATCAATTACACAGCGATATGAACCCATTAAGTACTCCTGCCCTAAGAGCAGCGCGTTGTTCACTATCAATAACACAGCGATATGAACCCATTAAGTACTCCTGCCCTAAGAGCAGCGCGTAGTTCACTATCAATAACACAGCGATATGAACCCATTAAGTACTCCTGCCTAGGGGTGGGCGATAAACCGGTAGACAAAATTAACCAGTAGAAATTTGTCAACCGGTAGAGATTTTGGACTATCGTTTCTATCGAGGTTACGTGCCCACGTCACGCTCCTGTGCGTGTGGTCGCGAAAACGTAACGTTTGTACACGTATTTAAGCACTGCAGTTTTAAAACAAGTTATTTTAAGCCATTGAAACACAGACAACAGATCTGTATGCGTGCGTTCTTTCTGTGTGTCAGGAGCGGACAAGTCGCGCAACCGCTGCTCTTTCTGTCTGTGAGGAGCGCGCAAGTCGCGCGACCTCTGCTTATTAAGCTCGTGAGCATTTTTCCCGCTTTATTGGCCTTAAGTACACATATGCGTCAAAATTCCCGTCTTTGCAAGCATCATCATAAACACGACCAGTAAGGTCTTAAGAGAAAGTAAACAGCTAAAAGAGAAAGCGCATGTGTAACAGTGTATTGGATCCGGACTTTGGTCTTAAAGGGGAAGTTACCTAATTTTGCTCCTGTCTGTCACTCGTGTTAATCAAACAGCATTGAGAAAAAAATCTCTCACTGCTCCTGATTAAATCACTTTTCTACCTTAAATAAAAATATATATAGGCCTATACATACATGCATAATTATTTATTATCATTCTTATTGACTGTGTATCTTCAGAGAGCTTGAGTTTTGTTTGTTTTTATCTTCTTTCTATGCTTGTATATGTTTTTTGTGAGAATTATGAACATTTCTATGGTATTAAAGATTTAAACCTTATTAAAACATAAAATACTCTACCGTGATACATATCGTTATCATGATATAAAATTAATCCTATCGTGATAGAAGATTTTGGTCATATCGCCCACCCCTACTCCTGCCCTAAGAGCAGCGCGTTGTTCACTATCAATAACACAGCGATATGAACCCATTAAGTACTTCTGCCCTAAGAGCAGCTCGTAGTTCACTATCAATAACACAGCTATATGAACCCATTAAGTACTTCTGCCCTAAGAGCAGCGCGTAGTTCACTATCAATAACACAGCGATATGAACCCATTAAGTACTTCTGCCCTAAGAGCAGCGCGTTGTTCACTATCAATAACACAGCGATATGAACCCATTAAGTACTCCTGCCCTAAGAGCAGCGCGTTGTTCACTATCAATAACACAGCGATATGAACCCATTAAGTACTTCTGCCCTAAGAGCAGCTCGTAGTTCACTATCAATAACACAGCTATATGAACCCATTAAGTACTTCTGCCCTAAGAGCAGCTCGTAGTTCACTATCAATAACACAGCTATATGAACCCATTAAGTACTTCTGCCCTAAGAGCAGCGCGTAGTTCACTATCAATAACACAGCGATATGAACCCATTAAGTACTCCTGCCCTAAGAGCAGCGCGTTGTTCACTATCAATAACACAGCGATATGAACCCATTAAGTACTCCTGCCCTAAGAGCAGCGCGTTGTTCACTATCAATAACACATCGATATGAACCCATTAAGTACTCCTGCCCTAAGAGCAGCGCGTTGTTCACTATCAATAACACAGCGATATGAACCCATTAAGTACTCCTGCCCTAAGAGCAGCGCGTTGTTCACTATCAATAACACAGCTATATGAACCCATTAAGTACTCCTGCCCTAAGAGCAGCGCGTAGTTCACTATCAATAACACAGCGATATGAACCCATTAAGTACTCCTGCCCTAAGAGCAGCGCGTAGTTCACTATCAATTACACAGCGATATGAACCTATTAAAGGAATAGTCTACTCATTTTCAATATTAAAATATGTTATTACCTTAACTAAGAACTGTTGATACATCCCTCTATCATCTGTGTGCGTGCACGTAAGCGCTGGAGCGCGCTGCGACGCTTCAATAGCATTTAGCTTAGCCCCATTTATTCAATTGTACCATTTAGATATAAAGTTAGAAGTGACCAAACACATCAACGTTTTTCCTATTTAAGACGAGTAGTTATACGAGCAAGTTTGGTGGTACAAAATAAAACGTAGGGCTTTTCTAAGCGGATTTAAAAGAGGAACTATATTTTATGGCGTAATAGCACTTTTGGGAGTACTTCGACTCGCCTGAAAAGTCCGCTCCCCTTCTCACTCTCATAATGGGAGAGGGAGGGTGTTACTGCGCCGAGTCGAAGTACTCCCAAAAGTGCTATTACGCCATAAAATATAGTTCCTCTTTTAAATCCGCTTAGAAAAGCGCTACGTTTTATTTTGTACCACCAAACTTGCTCGTATAACTACTCGTCTTAAATAGGAAAAACGTTGATGTGTTTGGTCACTTCTAACTTTATATCTAAATGGTACAATTGAATGAATGGGGCTAAGCTAAATGCTATCGAGGCGTCGCAGCGCGCTCCAGCGCTTACGTGCACGCACACAGATGATAGAGGGATGTATCAACAGTTCTTAGTTAAGGTAATAACATATTTTAATATTGAAAATGAGTAGACTATTCCTTTAAGTACTCCTGCCCTAAGAGCAGCTCACTATCAATAACACAGCGATATGAACCTATTAAGTACTCCTGCCCTAAGAGCAGCGCGTAGTTCACTTTCAATAACACAGCTATATGAACCCATTAAGTACTCCTGCCCTAAGAGCAGCGCGTAGTTCACTATCAATAACACAGCGATATGAACCCATTAAGTACTCCTGCCCTAAGAGCAGCGCGTAGTTCACTATCAATAACACAGCGATATGAACCTATTAAGTACTCCTGCCCTAAGAGCAGCGCGTAGTTCACTTTCAATAACACAGCTATATGAACCCATTAAGTACTCCTGCCCTAAGAGCAGCGCGTAGTTCACTATCAATAACACAGCGATATGAACCCATTAAGTACTCCTGCCCTAAGAGCAGCGCGTAGTTAAGTACTTCTGCCCTAAGAGCAGCGCGTAGTTCACTTTCAATAACACAGCTATATGAACCCATTAAGTACTCCTGCCCTAAGAGCAGCGCGTAGTTCACTATCAATAACACAGCGATATGAACCCATTAAGTACTCCTGCCCTAAGAGCAGCGCGTTGTTCACTATCAATAACACAGCGATATGAACCTATTAAGTACTTCTGCCCTAAGAGCAGCGCGTAGTTCACTATCAATAACACAGCGATATGAACCCATTAAGTACTTCTGCCCTAAGAGCAGCGCGTTGTTCACTATCAATAACACAGCAATATGAACATATTAAGTACTTCTGCCTATTTTCTATATTGACTTTTTTGCTTGTTATGTAAATCCTACCTCAATTTCTAAAATGACAGCGATTTGAATCTAACGTTATTGGTTACTCCTGCAACGAGAACAGCGATAGGGCGGGAGATGTAAGTTGTTGACCGTAAAATATCGCGGAGATTTGAAAGAGTTCTGTTCTCACATCAATTTAACAGACAGCAAGGTACTGTAGCATTAGAAAAGCATGTTTTACACCAGTTTCCCCGTAAATTAATCAGATTTGTTGTGATCGACTGATGAAACAGTCAAATCAAATTGCACAACACGATATTTAGACGATGATGAGTAGTTCTGTGCATTTTTAATGTTAGCTTATTATCTAAGTAAACGTTAGATGATGTTGAATTTGAACAAAATATAATTATAAATGAACTTACCTTGCAATAAATGCGTTCTCCCACAAAAATATATGTCTTGTATTCCGCGTAACGTAACGTATTCCTCAATCCCTCTGCAGCACGTTCAAACGTCTTGACCCCGCCCTTGCTTCGGTTTCATTGGATGAAGCTGTTAACCAATCATTTTCCTTTCTGCCCTCAGAACATGTTTGAGTAAGCAAAACTCCTATCTGCAAAATGCAATGTGTAAAGTGTGCAAGGAAAAAGAAGAGGGGATTTTACATATGTTCTTATTTTGCACAGAATTGGAGAATTTTTTAAGGAAATCTAAAAGTATGATTAAAGATTTAATTGTGGATTGGAATTAAAATGAAATTGAATGGAACAGAGTGGTTATGTTTGGTTGGGAAAAGAAATGTCAAAACAAGAAGTTTATAAATCTGTGTATAATGATGATGAAAAGTGCAATTTGGGAAAGGAGAACTGTGGCAAAAAAAGAAAACATTGTGATGGATGTTTGGAATGTTTTTAAAAGGAGAACAGAATCATATATAGAAAAACTGTATGTGCATTTTAAGTGTACAAAAATGTTGCAAACTTTTTATGATGTTTTTACAAGAGAAGTCTGTTGTGTTTTAGAGGAAATAAACTGGAAGTTACCAGATGCTGATGAAAACCCTATTTCAGTTTGGATGCAAGTGATTTTAAGGGTGTAAATAAGTAATGTATGTAAATGTTTGAATGTATTATTTATGGTTTTGATTTTTGTGCTGTACTGAAATGAAAAAAAAAAAAAAAAAAAGCACGCCTGCTCTCGTCTGATCTCGGAAGCCAAGCAGGGTCGGGCCTGGTTAGTACTTGGATGGGAGACCGCCTGGGAATACCAGGTGCTGTAAGCGTTTAAATAATTAATTATTTATTTATGTCATTTTTTCCCATGAATGCGTCCTTTCTGTAAGCGTTCTCCCATGGCATGGCCACATTAGTTTTGAAGTGTCTCTCGAATCGAGTCAGCACTCGTTTACGGCCACACCACCCTGAGCACGCCCGCTCTCGTCTGATCTCGGAAGCCAAGCAGGGTCGGACCCGGATAGTACTTGGATGGGAGACCGACTGGGAATACCAGGTGCTGTAAGCATTTAATTAATTAATTATTTATGTCATTTTTTCCCATGAATGCGTTCTTTCTGTAAGCGTTCACTGATGTCTTGGCGTCGCCACATAAGTCTTGAAGTGTCTATCGAATCGAGTCAGCACTCGCTTACGGCCACACCACCCTGAGCACGCCCGCTCTCGTCTGATCTCGGAAGCCAAGCAGGGTCGGGCCTAGTTAGTACTTGGATGGGAGACCGCCTGGGAATACCAGGTGATGTAAGCATTTAATTAAAATAAATATTTATTTATGTCATTTTTTCCCATGAATGCGTCCTTTCCGTAAGCGTTCTCCCATGGCATGGCGTTGCCACATTAGTTTTGAAATGTCTCTTGAATCGAGTCAGCACTCGCTTACGGCCACACCACCCTGAGCACGTCCGCTCTCGTCTGATCTCGGAAGCCAAGCAGGGTCGGGCCTGGTTAGTACTTGGATGGGAGACCGCCTGGGAATACCAGGTGCTGTAAGCATTTAATTAATAATTTATTTATTTATGTCATTTTTTCCCATAATTACGTCCTTTTTGTAAGCATTTACCGATGTCATTGCGTTGCCACATTAGTCTTGAAGTGTCTCTCGAATTGAGTCAGCACTCGCTTACGGCCACACCACCCTGAGGGCGCTATTGAGCAATCAGGAAGTGAGTTGGCTGCAGTAGAGAGAGGAAGGCTCTCTCATTGTTTATGTTTGTTAGTGTTTGTAGTTTTTATTTTTATATCGATTGAGTTTTGTTTGTTAGTGATTTTTTTGTTTTGTTTAAACCACCTAACAGCAGCTTTTGGCTGGCTGGAGGGTGGTTAAATCGTGATTTTTCGTGGTTTGTTTTTGTTTTTCGTGTTTGTTTTTCATTTGAAATGGAAGGACCTACGGCTAATGACCTGGAAATGGCGGCGGAGAAACGGAACGGCAATGACACTGGACCTGAACATCGACCACGAGCTGGAACCAAAAGGACACAGGTGTTAGGAATTTTGAGCAAAGGAAATACATGAAGGAAGCAACAGTGATTGTAAATGTGGACAATGCTAATGGAGTAAAGGCGGAGGATATAAGGCGGAGGATATAATTAAAGTGATATAATAATAATAATAATATAATTAAAGTGAAAATTGGAGAAGGAAACGTTCTGGCAGTAAGACCAAGACAAAATAAGGAATATGAACTGACCCTGGAGAAGGAGGAAATGTGTGATGAGTTAATGGATGGACTAATGATAAAAGGAACAAACTGTGAGGTGAGGAGATTACAAATCAGAGAATATGTCGTTTCCTTCATGCATTTGCCGGTTTACCTGGAGGATAACGAAATTTTAGAAAAATTGCAAGGTTGGGGCGTTTTGCCAATATCAAAAATTAAAAGAAGGTTGTATCCGGGCACTGGAATCGAGGACGGGACAAGGTTTGCGAGAGTGAGGTTCCCCAAGGAAGTGGTTTCACTCCCATACAGCACGAAGCTGGAAACAGTGGAAGGGCCGCAATATTTTAGGGTGATGCACAGCCATCAGGTAAAAACCTGTCGGCTGTGCATGAGCCCAGACCATCTAATGAAAGATTGCCCTGATTTTAAGTGCTACAAATTCAATTTTTTCAATTCAATTCAATTTTATTTATATAGCGCTTTTCACAAAAGTCAATTGTTTCAAAGCAGCTTTACATAAATAGAAGCAGTGAAAAGCACAGAAAACGACAGATAGCACAACAAAATACATGATAGCATGAGCAGTTAAATTAGCTGCGGCTATGACTCAATATTATAATTGCACGTATTACTAAAGCAACGTATAGAAGAGGAAGCTAGGTAAAGCCCAAAAAGGCTGCCTCCCCGGGGTGAAAAACCACCTAGGAGAAAAAAACCCCGGGCTTTTATCCGAGGAAAAATAAGTCCTAGGAGGGAAAAACCCTTGGGAGAACGGAAATGGAGATTTAGCGGAGATTAAGCGGTTCTGTCGGTGATCGTTGGTCAGGTATCAGCTGGGCATAACGTTGAAGGACAGCCAGTAGATCAGAGGTGTGCCAACTTTCACATCTACCGGGACTGGGTCTGTTTGTCTCGTCCTCGGGTCGAGGACGAGACAGGGAGAGAAAAACTAAATCGTATTAGCGTAGCGGCCGTTCATATGTATTGAAGTGTCACACAGTGATGTGGTTTAACTCAGCTTAGTTCCAGACAGACTAAATATTGCGGCATAATTATGTTATCCACAGTTGAGGATTTAGCAAATTGGGGGCCCAATGCGAGGGTATATATGGTAAATAAGGGTCACCTTCCGATCTTTAAGAGAAAATGAAACCTGACGACCCGTTTGACTAAGGCCTAAAGCCCCACTGTCGTCGTTAATGCAGGTTCAGTGGCAAACGGGTCTATATTGTATACCATTTACAGGACCAGGAGAAAACGCCAAAAACATCGCAACCCGACCATACGTGTTAACCCGTTTGACTAAGGCCGGAAGCCCCACTGTCGTCGTTAATGCAGGTTCAGTGGCAAACGGGTCTGTATGGCATACTATTCATAAGACTTACGATAGCGCCAAAATCGCAACCCGACCATACGTGCCAACCCGTTTGACTAAGGCTGGAGGCCCCACTGTCGTTGTTAATGCAGGTTCAGTGGCAAACGGGTCTGTATGGCATACTATTCACAAGACACACGAAAGCGCGAAAAACGCAACCCGACCATACATACCAACCCGTTTGACTAAGGCTGGAGGCCCCACTGTCGTCGTTAATGCAGGTTCAGTGGCAAACGGGTCTGTATGGCATACTATTCATAAGACTTACGATAGCGCCAAAATCGCAACCCGACCATACGTGCCAACCCGTTTGACTAAGGCTGGAGGCCCCACTGTCGTCGTTAATGCAGGTTCAGTGGCAAACGGGTCTGTATGGCATACTATTCATAAGACTTACGATAGCGCCAAAATCGCAACCCGACCATACGTGCCAACCCGTTTGACTAAGGCTGGAGGCCCCACTGTCGTTGTTAATGCAGGTTCAGTGGCAAACAGGTCTGTATGGCATACTATTCACAAGACACACGAAAGCGCGAAAAACGCAACCCGACCGTACATACCAACCCGTTTGACTAAGGCTGGAGGCCCCACTGTCGTCGTTAATGCAGGTTCAGTGGCAAACGGGTCTGTATGGCATACTATTCATAAGACTTACGATAGCGCCAAAATCGCAACCCGACCATACGTGCCAACCCGTTTGACTAAGGCTGGAGGCCCCACTGTCGTCGTTAATGCAGGTTCAGTGGCAAACGGGTCTGTATGGCATACTATTCACAAGACACATGAAAGCGCGAAAAACGCAACCCGACCATACATACCAATCCGTTTGACTAAGGCTGGAGGCCCCACTGTCGTCTTTAATGCAGGTTCAGTGGCAAACGGGTCTGTATGTCATACTATTCACAAGACACACGAAAGCACCAAAATCGCAACCCGACCATACGTGCCAAACCGTTTGACTAAGGCCGGAAGCCCCACTGTCGTCGTTAATGCAGGTTCAGTGGCAAACGGTGGCAACTATTTAATGCAATTCATTTTAAGTGTTCATGCAGAAAAGGTTTTTATTTATTTATTTGGTTGGTCTGTGTTATGACCGTGAGTGCTTTGTTCCGTGAAAATAACTATTGCGAGTTAAGAACCTTTTCTAGACAAATTATGCGAATGCTTTGTTGAAGAGAAAAGTTTTAAGTCTAGATTTAAAATGATCGACTGTGTCTGATTCTCGGACATCGGTTGGTAAATCATTCCAGAGCTTAGGGGCTAAGTAGGAAAAGGATCTTCCACTTTTAGACACTTTTGATAGTCTAGGGATAATCAATAGGCCAGAATTTTGCGACCGTAGTGTGCGTGATGGATTGTATTCTGATAGTAATTCTCTAAGATATGAGGGTGCTAAGCCATTTAAAGCTTTGTAGGTGATTAGTGATATTTTAAATTGGATGCGATATTTAACTGGTAGCCAGTGTAAAGATGCCAGAATTGGGCTTATGTGGTCATACTTCTTAGATCGAGTAAGTACCCTTGCAGAAGCGTTTTGAACTAGCTGAAGCTTGTTGACCTGATTTGAATGGCATCCCCCGAGTAGCGAGTTACAATAGTCTATTCTAGAGGTCATAAAAGCATGAATAAGCTTCTCTGCGTCAGATGTAGACAGTATATGGCGTATTTTTGAGATATTTCTAAGATGGAAGAATGCTGTGCGGCAGATGTTGGCGATATGACTATCAAAGGATAAGTTGCTGTCGAACATCACACCTAAGTTCCTAACCGTGGAAGATGGCACCACAGTACAACCATCTATGTGCAATTTGTAATCTGACATATGTTTGTAGCGATTTGGTTCAATAATAAGTACCTCTAGCTTATTGGAGTTGAGCTTAAGAAAGTTATGTGCCATCCAGTCACTAACATCGCTAATGCAGTCTTTTAGCTTAGAAAACGTGTGTGTTTCGCTGGGATGCGAGGAGATGTAAAGCTGGGTATCATCCGCATAGCAGTGAAAACTTATGTTATGTTTCCTGATAATGTCTCCTAGGGGTAACATGTATAACGAGAACAGGATAGGACCTAAAACTGATCCCTGCGGTACACCGTATTTAACCAGGGAGTGATATGACTCCTCCTCATTTACATAAACAAAGTGATAGCGATTGGTTAGATATGACCTAAACCAGGCTAGCGCCTGACCACTGATACCAACATAGTTTTCTAGTCTATTGAGTAGGATTCTGTGGTCTATTGTGTCAAATGCTGCACTAAGGTCTAGTAATATAAGAATTGAGATTTCACCACGATCGGATGTTAATAGGAGGTCATTTGTAACTCTAAGCAACGCTGTCTCTGTGCTATGGTGGGGCCTGAATCCTGATTGGAACTTTTCATATGTACTATTATTTGTCAAGAATGTGCGTAACTGGCTTGCCACTACCTTTTCTAATATTTTCGAAAGAAAAGGGAGATTTGAGATTGGTCTAAAGTTATTAAGTTCTCCTTGGTCAAGCTGTGGTTTTTTAATCAGCGGTTTAATAACTGCTAGTTTGAAAGCTGTTGGAACGTATCCTTTTTCTAGCGATGAGTTAAAGATATTTAGAACCGGGGTTGACACTACAGGGAATACTTCTTTAAGTAGTTTTGTGGGAACGGGGTCTAATATACAGGACGATGATTTGGATGATGTGACTAGTTTAGAGAGCTCATCTATTGTAGTAGGTTTAAATGAATCAAGATGTTCGTATGGTAGTCTAGTGTTAAGTGAACTAATGGGTAGAGTGGTGGCTGCCTGGGTAGCTACGATGTTTTCCCTAATAGCCGAAATTTTGTTAGAAAAGAAGTTCATGAAGTCGTTACTATTGTGTTGAAGTTTACTATTGGTTTCTGTTTGTTCTTTGTTTCTAGTCAGTTTCTCAACTGTGCTAAAGAGGAAACGAGGGTTATTATGATTCTCATTTATAAGCTTGCTAAGATATGTAGATCTGGCGGTTTTAATAGCCTGTCTGTAGTGTTTAACACTCTGTTTCCATGCTGCGCGCCATACTTCTAACTTTGTGCTTCTATAATTTCTTTCCATTTTTCTAGCTGCCTTTTTAAGGGCTGCTGTGTGATGGTCATACCATGGAGCTGGCGGTTTTTCTTTGAATCTCTTTTTTCGAACGGGAGCAACGGCATCCAATGTGTTAGAACAGACATTGTTTAGGTTTTCTATTTCAATATCTAGATCGTCACAGTTATCTGCTACATGTTTCATTTGGGACAGGTCTGGAAGAGTGCTAATAAAGCTATCTTTAGTGGTGGAAATTATTGTTCTGGCTAGTCGGTAGCATGTTGTAGATTGAGTGATCCTATCTAGAAGTACAGTGTATGACACAAGGTAATGGTCAGAAACTGCATCACTCTGAGGTGATATTTCGACGTCATTAATATTGAGTCCGAGTGACAGAATTAAGTCTAATGTGTGATTACGAGTATGCGTTGGCCCTGTCACGTTTTGTCTAATATTGAGAGAATTTAGAACATCTATAAACGCACGTCCTAATGCGTCTTTTGGGTTGTCCACATGGACATTAAAATCACCAACAATAAGAGCTTTATCTACAGTGACTACAAGCTCAGATAGGAAATCTGCTATTTCATTAAGGAAATCTGCATGGTGGCCCGGTGGTCTATAGATTGTCGCTAAAGCAAAAGAAAGCTGTTTGTGGTTACGATCAGTTATTTCCATATTTAACAACATTACTTCAAATGATTTAAATTTTAGCTCAGATTTTTGGTTTACTTTAAACATTGTGTTGTATATTGTAGCTACACCACCCCCTCTCCCCTTTAATCGAGGTTCGTGTTTATAATAATAGTCTTGTGGGGTGGATTCATTTAAACTAATGTAGTCGTCTGCTTTAAGCCAGGTTTCTGTTAAACAGAGTACATCTAAGTTTTGGTCTGTAATTATTTCATTGACAATAGGTTCTTTATTGGTAAGCGATCTAATGTTAAGAAGGCCGAATTTTAAGATTCGAGATTCATCTGTTAATGTATTGTTTTCTAATTTTATTTGAATCAGATTTGTACCAGATGTAACAAGCGGTGCCCTGTATTTATTTGTTCGGGGAACAGATACAGTTGAAATGTGCTGATATTTCGGTAAGATTGACTCGAAGTGCTGGGATATAAGTGGTCTTGACATATCACGGCAGCTAACAGATGGACGGTTAAGCCGATCCGTCTGTTTCCTGACCTGGGCCCTGGATCGTCAGACTATATTAGAATTAAGACTATTGATCAGATTTTTAGTGAGTATAGCACTTCCTTCCGATGACGGATGAAGGCCATCTCGGGTTAAGAGAAATGGTCTTCCCCAGAAATGCTTCCAATTGTCTATAAACCCTACGTTATGCTGAGGGCACCACTTTGACATCCATCCATTGAGAGACACTAATCTACTATGTGTTTCATCTCCCCGGTAGGCGGGGAGGGGACCAGAGCATATTACATTGTCTGACATTGTTTTTGCAATTTCACACATCTCCTTAATATTATCTTTGGTGATTTCCGACTGGCGGACCATCGACTATGGTGTTTGGTGCCTCAATGTTAGTGTTCCTGAGTATAGAATCTCCAATGACCAGGGCACTTTTAAAAGGTGTTTCAGCTGGTATACTCCTTAGGGGATCGAATCTGTTAGAAATTGTCGTTACGTTATGGGTCTTAGAAGGACGCCTTATATGACTATGCCGCCTAACAGTCACCCAGTTTGACCGCCGACTTGACTCTGATGACGGAACCGAGCCATGTGTATTTTGATAAACACTATGCGCGCTCGATACAGTATTTGTAATATTTATATTAGCATCTGATGTCGGAACCGAGCCATTAGTCTTTTCGCTCGATAGATTATTTGCGACAGTAACATTAGCGGTTTTGCTATCCTCAACTAGCGTTCGGATGCGCGATTCTAGTTCAGCAACCTTCTCAGTTAACCTTAATACTTCAATACACTTAGTGCATGTAAACCCCTCTATGCTAACAGCAGAAGCTAAACTATACATGTGGCAAGTAGTACATGTTACAATAACAAGCGGAGTCTTACCGCTTTCATGCTGGGCGATGGCGTCTTTGTTTACCCGAACGCGGTCCCCGGAGCTGCATCGCGTGGGGTGTTCGGTTGTGACACGCCTCGGTCGCCTGCGAACGTCTGGGGCCAGGGTGATGTTTGGCTTGCCGAATCTGCGAAGGCCGGGCAGCGGTTCCTCCACAGCTTCCCGATCGCTTTCATGTCGTTCACGGTCCGTGAAGCTGCATCGCGTGGAATGCATGTTTGTTGCTCGCTTGTGGACGTCGGAAGGCAGGGTGAAGTGGGCGCTGTACCTCGCCTTGGATCTGCTAAAACCGGGAAACAACTCCTCCACAGCTTCCCGCTCAGGTGAGGATAGGTCAGAAAAGCATATATCAGATGAAGGAGAGGGGACATTTCGCAAGGGACTGTACAGTAACACTGTTAAGTGCCCGGACTGCCAAGACTATTTAAATAAATGTGAGTGTTGGATGGATGGAGGAGAAGGAGGATCACAAAAACAGGTGGACAGTCAAATGCATGAAGGGAACGATGGAGAAGAAAATGAAAATGAAGAACAACAACACACTGATGGAGCAAATGAAATGGAAAAGATAATAACCATAGAGGAACAGACAACAGAGGACATAGAAGTGGAAAATGAGAAGGACAATTCACAAGGAGTTGATGGTACATGGACACCAATTGAAATTTCTGCAAGTTTTACAAGTCTTTTAGATACGATGGACAAAGAAGGACAAAATGAGATAGTAGAGAGCAGCGGGATTGACAATAAAGAAATGGAAGAAGCAGCAGTATTGGAGAAAAGCAGAGACGGAAGAGCACAAACAAGAAGAAGAGCATTAAAGGTAACACCAAATGTACAGTTTGCTAGGAAAAAAGTGATGAAAAAAGGACAAAAGAAATGTGTAAATAGGTATGAAGTTTTAAAGGGCCTGGAGGAGATGAAGTGAGACAATGGTTTTTAGGTATTTAATTTTTCTTTTAATGGTTTTAAGTTGTGTGACTTTTAATGCAAGAGGACTGCTGGACGTGAGAAAATTTGAAAAAGTAATTGAAAGATGTAAACATGAAGATATCATTGCACTACAAGAAACGAACTGGAAAGAGAATGTGATGAAGGATTTTCAAAGGAGATGGGCTGGAGGAATTTTATATAACAATGGTAATGGAAGATTTGGAAGAGGAGTTGCTTTTTTAATGAAAGAGGAGGTTTTTAAAAGAAGCAAAATTGTATATAAAGACAATATAGGAAAATGTATGATTGTAGAGACAAAATATGATGAAAAGGAAATGGTTATAGTAAATGTACATGCACCAACAGAAGAGAAGGAAAAAAAAGATTTTTTTATGTTTTAAGAGGTTTTTTAAAGAAATATAAAGAAATTGTAATGATGGGGGATTTTAATACAGTTTTTAGTAAACAAGATATGGCAGAGGGAATGGTTTTTAAAAGTGATGCGGGGAGAAAAGAATTAAAGTTTTTAATGGAAGAAAATAAAATGATTGATGTATGGAGAGAAAGGAACGAAACAAAAAAAGAGTTTTCAAGACGACAAATAGTGGGACAGTTTGTGTGCAAAACAAGAATTGATTTTATTTTATGTAATAGGAATGTGGAAAATTTTATTGAAAAGATTAAGTATGAAGAAACAAGTTTAAGTGATCATAAGTTCTTATTTTTTAAAATTGATTGGGACAAAATACAAAGAGGGCCAGGGGTATGGGTTTTAAATACAGAGATTCTTAAAAATAAAGATTATGTTTCAGAAATCAAACAAATTATAGAAAGAGAAAAGGAAAGTAAAATGTATGAAGAGAGTAAGACAATATGGTGGGAAAACGTAAAGTTTTTAATAAAAAAATTCTCAATTAAATACTGTAGCCTAATACAAAAATGTAAGAGATATAAGAAAAAAGAAATGAAAACAGACTTAGAAAAAGAACTAGCTAAAGAAAACAAAGACATACAAAAGATAAGAGAAATTGAGGAAAGATTAAAAGAAATAGAGGAAAAAGAATATGAAGGAGCAAGATTAAGAAGTAAAGCAAAATATATGGTGGAGGGTGAGAAATGTACAAAGTTTTATTTTGACCTAGAGAAAAAGAAAGGAAAAGCAGAGATTGTAAAGGAGATAAGAGGGAAAAATGGGGAAATCGTACAAGGAAATGAAAATATTCTAAAAGAAATAAAGGCCTTTTATGAGGACCTTTTCAGTACTCAAGGTGAAGAGGAGAAAGAAAAAAAACAATTATTAAATCTAATAAAAGCAAAATTAAGTAAAGAAGATAAAGATGTATGTGACCATGATTTCAGAGAAGAAGAGATTGAACAAGCAATAGATCAACTAAACAGAAAGAAGAGTCCGGGAATAGATGGTTTGGGGAGTGAATTTTACAAATGTTTTAAAGGGGTTTTAACAAAGATTTTAAAGGAGGTTTTTAAGGAAATTTTTGAAAAAGAGGAAGTAAATGAAAGGATGAGAATAGGTTTGATGAAAATTATATATAAAAGGAAAGGGGAGAGGGTAGACTTAAAGAACTATAGACCAATTTCAATGTTGAACACAGATTTTAAAATTATAGCAAAGGTTTTAGCAAATAGACTGAAGGAAGTGATGCCAACTATAATAAAAACAAATCAAGCATATGCAGTCAAAGGAAGAGACATAGCTGACATAACAATGAGTATAAGGGACATGATATGGTACATAAAACAAGAAAATAAGGATGGGTACATAATCAGTTTAGATTTTGAAAAAGCTTTTGATAGGGTGGAACATGTTTTTTTATTTGTTGTTTTAAAGAGTTTTGGTTTTGGGAAGAATTTTATCAAATGGATTAAAATCTTATACAAGGGGGCTTTGACAAAAATTAAATGCAATGGGTTTTTAACTGAATGTTTTAAAATTACGAGATCAATACGGCAAGGTTGTCCACTCTCGGCACTGTTATATTCACTTGTATCAGAACCACTGGGATTAGCTATAAAGGAAAATACAAAAATAACAGGAATTGAGATCAAGGGAATAATGTCTGAAGGGAAAGTTTTTCAGTATGCAGATGACACAACAATAATTGTAAATAGGAAAGAAAGTGTACAAGAGGCCATGAATGTTGTCAAGAAATTTTGTAAAGCATCAGGAGGTAAAGTTAATGAGGATAAAACAGTGTACATGAGGTTTGGCAAAGCTGTGCTTTTAAATGATTATTTTAATTTTAAAGAGGTAGAAGAAATGAAAATTTTAGGACTTTTATTGGGGAAAAATGAGAAAAAAACAAGAGATGAAATGTGGGAACAACTGATATCAGGAATAGAAAGAAAAATAAACTTTTGGAAATTAAGAACTTTAAGCTTGAAGGGGAAGGTTTTAACTTTGAATGTTTTAATGGTTTCTAAATTGTGGTATGTTTTATACTTATCTGAAATGCCGAGAAAAGAGGTTGAACAAATGTTTTCTTGATTTTATTTGGAACGGCAAACCGCCAAGAAAAGCTTACAACACGATTTTAGGGGATATAGAAAAAGGCGGTCTAGGATTAATGGATGTAGAACAAAGGAAAAACAGTCTAAGAGTAAAAGCAGTTAAAAAGTATTTACAAGAAGAAAACAAGGCAGAATGGAAGAAAACAATGAAATATTTTTTAAACAGATGTGAAAATTTTAACATGGAGGATGGAATTTTATGGATGAAAACGAAAAATTGGATGACAGAGAGAATAGCTGGATTTTATAGAGAATTGCTTAGTGCTTGGGGGAAGTTTTTAACAAATATTGAATATGACCCACGAGGAAGAGAAAACATTTTAAATCAACCTCTGTTCTTGAACATCAAGGTTTTAAAACAAGACAAAGTCATTTATTTTAAGAAATGGATGGAAGTGGGAATAACTAAAGTAAAAGATGTAATGTATGAAGTGAAAGAAGGTTTCTTACCTGTACAATGTGTGTATGATGCAATGGATGAGGCCAAAGAGGAATACAGCAAACAAGAAATTATAAACAAGTATGAAGTAATTAAACAAGCTATACCCAAAGAGTGGATTAAAAGAATAGAAAATATGGAAAAGGAAAAGGAACAGAAAGACATTCAAGTGATTTTGGGTAAAAAAGTATACACTCTCAAAGAATGCAGTATTAAGATGTTTTATTGCTTTTTCAGAGACAGTGTTTTTAAAGAACCTATTGTAAATCGCTTCTGGCTACATAAATTTGTGAATTTAAAACAGGAAGATATATGGAGAAACATGAGGGGAAGATGTGTAGAAACAAGACTGGAGTCCTTGGAGTACACAATAAGACATAAAGTGGTATTTACTGATGTGATTTTAAACAAAATAGGAATGGAACAAAGTGCGATGTGTAAAGTATGTCACGAAAGAGAAGAAGGAATTGTACATTTGTTTTTGTACTGCAAAGAATTGGACTCTTTTTTAAACAAATGTAAGGACATAATCAAAGAATTGGACGAACAATGGAATGAGAATGAAATGGAATGGAATAGATTGGTGATGTTTGGTTGGAAAAGGAAAAACATGAAATTTATTAATTTATGTGTAATGTTAATGAAAAGTGCAATATGGGAACGACGAACTGCAGCAAAAAAAGAAAAAATTGTAATTGATGTATGGACTGTTTTTAAAAGAAAAACTGAAATGTACATGGAAAGATTGTATGCCTATTTTAAAAATGAGAATATGTTAGAAGCTTTTTACAATGTTTTTACGCCCAAGGTTTGCAGTATTTTAGAGGGTTTAAAGTGGAGATTGCCAGATGTTACGGGACACATTTTTACATAATTTTAAAGGTTTTCTTTCTCATTGTTCTTTTATGTAACTATTTAACTTCATGGTAGTGTATATTTGACGTTTTTTTGTGTAAAACAAATAAACAAATGGTTTTGTATGAAATGCTTTGTAATTGTTAGAAAAATTATTCAATAATAATAATAAAAAAAAAAAGCACGCCCGCTCTCGTCTGATCTCGGAAGCCAAGCAGGGTCGGGCCTGGTTAGTACTTGGATGGGAGACCGCCTGGGAATACCAGGTGCTGTAAGCATTTAATTAATTAAATATTTATTTAATTAGTCATTTTTTCCCATGAATGCGTCCTTTCTGTAAGCGTTCTCCCATGGCATGGCGTTGCCACATTAGTTTTGAAGTGTCTCTCCAATCGAGACCGCACTCGCTTACGGCCACACCACCC